>NC_058131.1:724155756-724177020 GCF_016433145.1 Gracilinanus agilis
CTTTCTTTCTTTCTTTCTTTCTTTCTTTCTTTCTTTCTTTCTTTCTTTCTTTCTTTCTTTCTTTCTTTCTTTCTTTCTTTCTTTCTTTCTTCCTCTCTTTCCCTCCTTGAGACTCCTGAGAGGCTACACCCAAAGAACTCTGTCCTGGGAGCCACAAGTCCTATTAATTCTGTTTCCTTGGGGAAGTCTCTTTACCTTTTCAAAGCTCCCCAGCGTTCAGCAATGATCTGGTCCAAACCCTTCACTTTCTCAATGGGGAAACTGATGTTCAGAGCGACTTGGCTGAGAAGCTAGAGCGGCAGGATTCTAAGCCAGGTCCCCTGGCTTCCAGTGCAGGCCTCTTCTGATCATTTTCATCCTCAGCAGATCACGGAGCTGGAAAGAGGCTCTTTCCATACCTGTGAGGCAGCTTGGGATGAGGTCTTGGCTCTGAGTTTCTGAGGCACCTGGCCTTTGTAGCATTAGACATAAATCGGTCCCGAAAGTGTTGGAGAGTCTCCAAGTTCCCTTTCCAGTTCTAGAGTCTGGAAAGAAGATCCTTTCAGCATTAGATGCCGTGGTTTCATTTGGCCGTATGAATGACTTCTTCCCCGATTTAAAGGAGTTTTCTTGATTTAGAGCTATTTTTTTTTTTTAAACCTTTGTACTTCGGTGTATTGTCTCATAGGTGGAAGATTGGCAAGGGTGGGCAATGGGGGTCAAGTGACTTGCCCAGGGTCACACAGCTGGAAGTGGCTGAGGCCGGGTTTGAACCTAGGACCTCCTGACTCTAGGCCTGACTCTCACTCCACTGAGCTACCCAGCTGCCCCCTTTAGAGCTATTTTTATCACAGTTCATTTATTGAACATATCAGCCAATCAGTTAATATGCCGATATAAAAAGCCTACTATGTGACAAGCTCTGGACTGAGTGATAGTGATACAGAAGAGGGGAAAAAGAATTTCTTTCCTTGAGAAGTTTCCATTTCAATATACACAAATACTTCAAATACCTCAATCCATATGGACATAAGTCTATACACATAGAAAATCTAGAACAAGCTTTTATGCATGTGGCATCTAATCAAGGGCCTAGAATACAGTGCTAGGCAAAATGGAAGATGGGAGGATGAACAAGACTGGTCACTGTCCCCATCATCATCTGGTAGGGCAGAAAGACCCAAAGTTCCAGAGTCAGAAGATGTGGGTTCAAATGTCAGCTCTCTTTTGTACCTCTTCTATGACCTTGAGTAAGTCATTCAAATCTCTTGGGCCTCAAATGCTACATCTGCAAAAATGTGGGGTTTGGATCACATGACCTCTGGGGCCTCTTCTATCTCTTCATGATGCTACTGACTGACAGAGAAGAGAATGTGCCTCCAAAAGCATTTGTTCTGGGATACACATTGGCATTACAATTCCAGTGGGCATTTGGTATTTGGTAATAAAACGAGTCTTGATAAATTCTGGTTTGTAAACAGTAAGCTTTTATTTTAGGGTTTGATGGAGTTTTGCTTTTCAAATGTATTTCCACATTGGACCTCCAGAATCAGGGTAGAACGTTGCCTCGGTTTGCCTTTGGATGTCATTCTCTGTTTCTCTAAGAACTTGCTTTCTTTGTCATTAGATTTATTTTTTCATTTAAGAAGATTTATTTTCTCCTCCTCCCAAGGTCCTCCACACCCACTGGAAGGAGAAAAATTAAAACAAGACTCTCATGTCTGGTCACATCCCAAACACGCCCTCCATAACCTGAGACTGGCCCCTCTCTGCAAGGCCCCGGGTGAGATGCTTCATTGGAGTCCTCTGGGCTGGTGGAGAGTCATTTGAGTCATCGGAGGGCTTGAGGTTTCCAATGTTTTTCACCTTTCCAATGATGTCATTGTGCTCATTATTCTCTTGGTTCTTGATTCACTCTGTGTGATCCATACAAGTGTTCCCAGGTGTCTCTGACCCTCTCCTCCCTTCATTGGCTCTTAAGGCATAGTAGAGTCCCGCCACACTCATACGCCCTCATCTGGCCAGATGTCATCTGCTGGCCGGGCACCCCTCTAGCGTGCAGTCTTTGCTGCTCTGATACTTTTTGTACTTCTGAAGCCTTTCCCTCTTTCTTAGGTCTCGTTGGGCCAGGAGTGGTACCGCTGGGTTCGCAGAGGCAGAGTTCCAGATTGCTTTCCGGAACGGTTCAACCAATTCCTAGCCCACAAGCAGTAATGACGCAGAGGTTTAACACATATGCTCAAATACTCTCACGCTGGCTTTGGAGAAAGAAAACTCAGCTTCAAATCTCACCTCTGATGTTTCCTGCCTGTGTGACTCTGAGCAAGTCACTTAACCGCCCAGGCCTCAGTTTCCCTACCTGTAAAGTGAGATTTTTTTTGGTCTAGTTGCCCTCCGGGTCTTTAGTGAACTTTGTTCTGTAGAAGGACAGCTTTCGTTGACAGAGCCAGAGAACACTTATGTATTGAGATGTTCGTGGTGAAGCCATCACGGGAGCCCTGCGGCTAAGCTGACGGGTAGCACCAAGGGCCTGATCTTTCCCATCTGAGCAAAAGTGGGTGCCCAGACATGGACTCCTCCTTCCTATGCTGTTTCCTCCCCAGCTTTGCCAGCCCAGGACCCAGGTAAAACAAGCCTCGATGGATCGGAGGAGGAGATAACAGTGAACACGCAACTACAACTATGCGCTCTTCATCTTTGGAAATGCTTTCAAGGAACGAATTTGGCAGGATATCTTGGCACAGCGGCATGGAGCAGGGTCCAAGGTCTTGGGGAACCCCAAAAGGAAGGGAAGACGTTGCTCTCCTACTGCAGAACTCAATCTCATTTCCATCCATTTCTGGGGCAAAGGAAGGGTGTGCTGGATCTCTCTCTCTCTCTCTCTCTCTCTCTCTCTCTCACACACACACACACACACACACACACACACACACACTCCCTGCACTCTATCATCTGACTCCACGTGAAGGACTCTGTTGTTAGGAGACGTCTTCGGCATCTCCAGTTCTTTAACATTCCGAGGGGAAGAGGTTCTGCCCTCAACCCTCGTCCCCCAGCCAGAGATCCCAGATGTCACCCCCCAGAGGAAGTGTCCTGAGTGGAGACCTTTCACTGTCCCAGCTGTGTGTGTGGGGATCACCCTCCTTGGCATGGCGGGGCAGCCCCGTGTCAGAAGGCCAACATGGATGGACAAATGAGAGCCCGGGCAGATGTGGGCAGGAGAGAGGCACTCCGTGAGCCTGATCAAAACCACATTTCAGTTTTAGTGCTCAGTGAGGGCTGGGGGAGGAGGAGGAGGAGGAGGAAGAGGAGGAGGTGAAGGTGAAGGAAGAGGAGGAGGAGGAGGCCCATCTGCGAATTACACAGGAAGCTTTCTTCAACAACTGATTTGCCCTGACAGTTTTACTGGAGTATATGAAAATTAGTATTAAAGATGTGATATGTAGGCTTCTTTCCAGGAATTCCAATCTGGTTTCAATAAAATGGAAACAGTGATTGGAAGTGAAGTTGCCTTCCGGTTTTGCCTTTGGCTATTATGTGTTCATTCGTGAAATGACTGAATTCCACAACTACTTTTAATATTCACCTTTTGAGTTCATCTCCTGCGCTGGACACATTGGAATGATTAAAATCCCGCTGCCTCCCCATGCCGGGGACTCTCTAATTTAAAACAGCCCAGGTACTGTGGGAAAATGAATTCTCCTGTTAAGTCCATTCTGCCTTTGCATTCGGTTGCTGCATGGAACAGCGAGGGGAGAATATTAATGGTAAAAAATAAATAAATTTAGGGCTCCTTGAGTATATGCCTGGGGGAAAAATAAGATTAAAGTTGGGGGAAAAGCAGATTTTGCACCTTAAATGGAACTGTTCTTGTTGTCGCATTTGTTTGGGGTCTCTTCCACTCGGATTCAGCAGCTGTTGCTTCCTCATTTGCTCTTAGCCTCTAAGAAGATGACCTGCTCTCCATAGATGGGTTTGAGTTATTTGTCCAGCGCGTGTGTGTGTGTGTGTGTGTGTGTGTGTGTGTGTGTGCGTGTGTGTGTGTGTGGTGGGGGCCGGCGAGGGGGGTTGGCGAGGACCGATTTGCCCTCACCCACCCAAGCTCCCTTTCCCAGGTCCTTGGTGACCCGCGGCAGAGCCGTGCCCGTCGCTTGGTGTGCTTGGAGAAAGCATTAATAAGTGCGCCATGGAGCTGGAGAGAAGGTGACGGACAGCATGGGAAGGACTCATTGACTTGGGCGTGGCTGCCATAGCTCATCGGGGAGCTTCCCATTTTCACTAATTCTTTTTGCTAACTAGCTGCTGAATTCCGTTATTTCTAACGGGTGAAGAATCTGATTGCGGGCTGGCGCCCTCTTATATTTGAGTGCCCGGAGGCAAACTCTAATCACCCTGCCTTCGTGGCATCTGTGAAATGGCTGGTCCTGACTGGGATCATTTTCAGTGACCTTTGACTAGGAAAAACCAAAAAAAAAAAAAAAAAAAGAAAACTAAGAGAAAAGGTAATTAGTCCTTCGGATGATCAAGCCAACACCTTGGCCTCATTAGCACCTTGCACCAACCGAGCTTACAGGACACAGGTGTGCTCACCACTGAATGACTCAAGTGTGCTTATTAGGGAAGGCAGCATGATGTGTGACTTGGCAGGAACTGCGGAAGAAAAAAACAGTTTTAAAACAATTGATGGCAGAAGGGCGAATGTGGCAGCTCTGACATGTCTTCTCCCGAATTTTCGTTCAGCTCGAAGATGGGTGGAATTTTTAGGTCTCAGAAAACACACGCGTCGCCTCCAGATCCCGGCTCCTGCTGGGGCTCACTCACACATTTATTTGGGAAGAGCGGCGGATTGCTGATGGAATTGAAAATGCTGATTGTAAAAAAAAAAAAAAAAAAAAAAAAACAGAAGAAAATGCCTAATGATTCTTCTCCCTGATGCCGCTTCAAAAATAGAAAAAATATTTTTCATGCCTCGAACACATCAGAAATCTGTCTTTCCTGCTCTGCGGCTCTGGATTCAACCAGGCGATCGTCCCCCCTCTTGTCATAGTCAGCAGAGACATTCCTGATGGCCACAGGGGTCAGGCAGCGTGGTCATCTCCTCCTATAATGAGCACCCTGACATAGCAGGCCGAGGCGAGTGCGGCGTCTCATCATGGCCCCCATTAACGCGGCCGGGGCGTAACGTGGCACTACCGGGGTGCCCCCCTCTGCCCGGCAAACGTCCTTCGGTTCTCACAGGAAATTTGATGGCAGACGGGGGCTCGCAGGCTTCTCATCCCGGCGTTGTCTCTTCTACGGGAGCAAATGAAAGAGCCTGACAGGGGAGGCGGGTGACAGGGCTGGAGGCGCGGCCCCCCCCCTCACACAGGGCCCTGACAAACTGCCCAACTGGCATTTTTTCCGATCTCTGTGGATGTCCCACTTGGAGCTGTAAAAGTGTCAACAGGTGGAGACGGAGAGCATTTCGGAGCTCCTTGGTCCTCCCCACGGCCGAGCAGCAGGGTGGTGGCTGGGGAAGCTCGGCTCTGGAAACCAGAAGCCTTGGATTCAAGTCTTGGATCAGACCCTTTAGCTGTGTCCCAGGACGAGGCCCAGAACTCTTCTGAGCCTCGGGGGCTTCCTCCACCGATTGGCAATAATGATCCTCGTGCTGGGCACCTTTCCTTCAAACCAGCGCATCGGAGGAAGTTCTGGTGCGCCTTATCCTGTGTGGGGAGGCCTTTGTGGACCCTGGGAGGGAGCTCAGGCTAGCAGACAGTGCTGTAGCCAGATGGGCCTCCATCCAAAGCCGGCGGTGTGTAAGTGAGCAGAGCCTGGCATGGGAGGTCGTAACAACCTCATTGACAGAAACAGGAGGCTCGAATGGGGAGCTGAGAACTGACTTTGGCCCACGGGCTTTTCTGGATTAGTTTGGTTAATAATAATACTATCAAAACCGGGCCCTGGGCGTCCTGTGGACGGATGGGAACACGAGGGAATCTGGGACAATTCCGGGGTCCGAAGTTCTCCGAGACTAAAGCCAGGGGCATTTAATGACACGAGAAAGCGGCCTCTCATTTTCTGCCACGTTATTTTTCATTCGTAACTCTTGCATGAAACGCGTGACCATATTTAATAGACGACACTTGAGAAAGTGCATCTCCTCAGCTGACTCACACGCTCAAACAGGCCACGAGTTGCCGTTTGGCTGGTTTGTCCATTCTGGAAGGGGAAGACTGCTCATGCTGTGCTCTTCTCCAGAAAGTCTAGACTCCATGGGCGAAAACACGGTACGGCTTCAAAAACCAGAGACTGACAGAAGTTTAGAATGGAAGCAGAGCAGCCCCAGTCATTTGGGAGGGTGACTTCCTTCCAGGAGATTGCATTTTAATGGGGGCGACAGCATGCACATAAATGGGTTTCTGCCACATAGATGCACAATGGGCTCAAGAGGGAGGCACTGGGGGAACCAGGACAGACTTCATGTTGAATGGGGGCACTTGGGCTGAGTCTTGAAGGAAACTGAGGTTCTAAGAGAATGTGTTGAGGAAGGAGTCCATTCCACACGAGAAGAGAAGGATGATTGTGACTTTTAGTGTTTGCAGAGAGCTTTTATTTACCTTTTCTTACTTGGCTTGGTGTGGAGATTGGTGGATGCGAGAGAAATCTAGGGAAAGAGAGATCAGTAAAAAGAGAGGGTCCAGAGAAGATTGGCGCTTTGGAGAATAGGCTGGGTTTGTTTTGGGGGACATCCGTAAAGGCACAGAGAAAGATCGAGAACTTCCGAGCTGGCAGAGGTCCGCGTGCCCCTGAAAAAGAATTTCATGTACATCGTTCTAGACGTGGTCCTTGACGGAAGGAGTTTGGATGAATCACTCGCTAATCACATATTAAGCATTTACTCTGTGCCCCCCATTGTGGGAGAGAACCTGCTGCATCCAGGGCCCAATTTCCGTCATGGGACAGCTCTAATGATTAGGAAGTTCTTTTGACATTGAACCCAAACTTTCTGCTAGTGTCCTCGCTGCCCTTTGGGGCCAAGCAGAACAAGGCAAATCTGCCCTTCGGAAGTCTGAGGACAACTATAATGTTCTCCTTTAGGTTTCTCTCCCCTCAACTGAACATTCCCAATTCGTTCAACTCATCTTCATGTGACATCATCCTAAGGACTTTCATCATGCTAGTTGCCCACCTCTAGACCCTCTAGCTCCATCAATGCCTTTTCTGGGCAGTGAGGTGGCCCAGTAGATAGAGCATTGGGCCCTGGCTTCAGAAAGACTCAAATTAAAATCTGGTCTTAGACCCTGGGTAAGTCATTTTGACTGCTGTGTACCTCCATTTCCCCAACGGTAAAACGGGGATAATAATAGCACCTACTTCTGAGGGTTGTTCTAAGAACCGAAGGAGATATGTAAATACTTAGCTCCATGCCTGGCACATAGTAGGTGCTAATAGACTTACGTTGCCTTCTTCTCTTTCCCCTTTCTTAAAATGTGGTGGCCAAACTGGAACACACTCACCCAGCGCCGGTCTGGTCATGGAAGCCAGCCCCTGAGTGCAGCCTTAGCTTGGGTTAGTTTTCCATGTGACTCTGCTGACCCTTATCTATGGAGACCCGCAGATACTTCCTAAACTGCTTTCTACGTAGCCGTCCAGACCTTGGGAACTGGAAAACTTGAAGTCAAGGGGAAAAAATGTTATTTGCTGCAATTAAATTTCATCTTCTTTGATGTGGCCCAAAGCCTCAGCCTGTTGAGACCTTTTGGGATGCCGGGTCTGGCATCCTTGTGTTCTTGATCCTCCCTGGTTGGATGAATGCTGCAAATCTGATAAATGTTCCATCTATGCCTTTATCCAAGCCACTAAGGTGAGTGTTAGTACGAGGCCAAGCACAGAGAGAACCCGGGAACGCTCCACTAGAGACACCCTCCAAAACTGATGTGTGTGTGTGTGTCATTAATTACTGCCCTTTGTTTCTGGCCATTCAACTAGCTGCTCAACTATCTGATTTTACTCATATCCGGCACGTTTCTCTCCATTTTCCAACAAGATTTGCATCAGATATTTATTAAATACATTGCAAAATTCTCGATAAACTTCCTTTCCTAGAAGCTCATTAAGTAGCCCTTTAATATTATGTTCTATGTTTTTGGTAGGAATCAAAGTCAAAGTCATTGGCCTGTAATCTGTTTTCTTTCATTTCCTTTGGAAATGGTGACTTTTGCTTTTCTCTAGTCTCTTTTCACCTCTCCCAGCCCTTTCTTGCCACACCTAAGCAGTCATGGACAATGGCTTGCCAGCGTTATCTGCCAAATCTTTCCACAACTTGGGCCTGTACTTCTATCAGGAGAGAGGAATGGAAGTCACCATAGGTATTCTCTCATCGAGCACAGGTCGCACCCTCTCTCTACCCATTAACCTTGGTTTCTTCTGTCTTTTCCATCAAAATCGCTTGCCTTGGGATAAAAAGCAAAAACAAGAAGTGAAGAGCTCTTCCTTTTCCTCCTCATCAGTTATCACTACCCCTCGTTTTTGTTTTTTTTTTTTCCCATGAGCCTTCTCTTTTTACCCAATATGGAAATCTTCTTTTGTTACCTTTCTCTTCTTCAACAACAGCAGCTTATTTGGAATTGTTAGTCCTTCTGGCACTATCCTAACAGGATCATTCCATACTCTTGCTATTTATCCTGCATTACCTGTCCTTAGTTCTACAAATATCCCCCGATTCCTGGTGGAAGCTAGAAGAAAATGGCCTGCCAAGGAAAGGCTAATGGACTGGAGCCACAGAAGTAAATTTATTCAAATATATTCAGCCTGGAAAACCTAGTGTTTGTCAAAAAGAGGTTCAGGTCTAATACTGGTAATTAGAGTGTCCCCACTCAGGACAGCGAGTCTTAGGATTTCAGAGCTGGGCAAATTGCTTAACGTGCTCTGGTTCACAGGTTCTTAATCTGGGGTCCTCGAACTTTTTCAGAAAGATTTCTATCATTATTTCTTTTTTGATAACTTGTAAAATAATTGATTTTCATCGTAATCCTAACTATTTTGTCTCATGCATTTTAAAATGTGATCCTGGGATTGTTATTCTTTTTACTGGTATTTATAGCAGAGTGCCTGGGGTACACAGTAGGTGCTTAGTAAATGCTCATTCACTTGAGAAGATGTCCATGGCTGAGCCATGCCACACAAAAGGTGAAGAACTTTAAAAAAAAAATTTTTTTTAAACCCTTAACTTCTGTGTATTGGCTCCAAGGCAGAAGAGTGGTAAGGGTGGGCAATGGGGGTCAAGTGACTTGCCCAGGGTCACACAGCTGGGAAGTTTCTGAGTCCAGATTTGAACCTAGGACCTCCCATCTCTAGGCCTGGTTCTCAGTCCACTGAGCTACCCAGCTGCCCCTAAGGTGAAGAACTTTTGCCCTAGTCCAAGTCCTTCATCCAGGTCTCACAGGAAGCAACTGAAGAGTGAGGATTTGATCTCATGCCTTCTGGTCCCCGTCTACAAGACCAGGAAGAAATCTTCTACCCCCATTTTGCCAGGTTGGAATCATCTCCAAAAACAAAATGAGAAACAAATGGAGCTCCTCTCCTCCACTCCCCCTCCGTATTCCTACCTGAGCTGTCTGGTGTGGGTGGGGGCAGCCCCTCGAGCCAATTCTTTTATATCTGTCTTTAGGTGTCCACAGACGATATCTTTGACTAAAATCTGTGGCTTACGCTTTTTTTGAAAGACTGACCGTCCCTTTTACTCTGTTTCCAAGAGTCAATCCAATGTATCAGGCACGGATTAAAGACCCAAAGAGTTCTGAGCCTTGAAGAGGATAAACATTTCGAGCAGATGTGGCTGGCCTCTGCCTTTATAAAACTCTCCATCTAGTAGGATTTAGGGCTGAGGACCAGTTGGTTCATAGGCGATATTCTATGCAAATAGCATCCAGAGGCACAAACAAAGAGAGAGGAATATAGGTGGAGACTTGGGAAAGGCCTGAGTGGGGAGGAGAAAGACATGGCTTCAAGGCCCACTTCTTGGCTGATTACCTCGGGCCCTTAGGGTGCTCCTCTGAGCTCTCATCCCCTTCTTTGGAAAAAAAAAAAGAAATGCTGGGCCAGATGGTCTCTAACATCCATTTTAGGACCCCACCCTGGGGTCTCCGGGCTTTGGAGGAGAAGGAAGAAGTTCTATCTTTGCCAGTGGCACCCCACTGGGCCGGGGCTCGTCGGGGGGTGGTGAGGAACACCCATGCCACAGACATTAACGACATGATCATCATCTCCATGTGATCCATAGGACTCCAATGCAAACTCCTTGAAGGAAAGAGGCCCGTTCAGTTTTGTCTTCGTCATTCCCAGGGCCCGGAAGGTGGGGGTTTGGTCGGTGCTTTTGGCTTAAACAGAAGAGGCCCGGCTCCCCTCCGAGGTGGCTCGGTTCCCTTTTCTGTATCTTCTAGCAAGTGTCTTTGTCAGAATCGCTGGACAAATATGCCTGTGCATTAATCACGCACTTGACCTCTTCTAGCCATTAAAAACGTTCCGTCCTTTTCTTTGAAGAGTTTTACAAGCGGTTTTATGTCCCCCGCCCCCATGCGCTGGTGGACTGGCCTGCCAGATGGGTCCTAACAGAATGCCCAGCTCGCTCTTCAGTTATGCAAAGTGAGACGGAGCTGTACACTGGCTGCACCTTCAGGCTGATGGATGCTGAAAATGGATTCATGAGGCTTTGCCCATTTCTTCTGCAGCAAATGGCGACGGGACCTCCTTTTCCTGAGCCGGTATGAAGGCGGCCGAGGAAACCGGAAACCCCAAGGATGCTGGCTGGCTCGCTCGCTCGCTCGCTCCCGGGAATCCTCCGAGAGAGAGAGCAGCCCCCGCGTGGTCGCTGCCAGGTGCTGCCCACGGACCCCAAGATGCTCGCAGCCTGCCTTGGCCCCAGGAGCCCGGGGAAAGGGGGCCTTGGGGGGTTGGCTGTACCTTCTCAAAAACTCTTCCTCCCCAGTAAACACTCCTAACTACCCACTCATAAAACATATCAGCTGGGTTTATGACTTTTCGCCGTCTTTCCAATTGTGCCATAAAATAAAGGCAGATGCCATCTGAAGATCTTATTATTATCAAGGGCCAGCTCCTCCAGTAGCACCTGCTTAGAAGCAATCTGCTGCTTTATAGGTTCGGTTTTATAGGTGACAGTTTAAGGTGGCTGTTCTCCGGGTACAAAGCCCTCTGCCTCCTCCGGCGGCACGAGGCACGGCCCGCCCGGTCGCCCGGTGCCACGCGCGCTCCCAGCTGGGGGATCTGGAGACCGGGTCGGCCGGTTCACCTGTGATTTTTAGTTGACAGCTTCGCCACACACATCAGGCTTTGCCAAATGCTCTGCCATTAATTTATGATTTAAAGTAATTAACTTTTGCTGATTAAAGTAATTATTTCAAGTGCATTGCACTCAGGCCCAAATGATGCACGCAGCCCCCACTCCAGTTTGAGCTAGCAGCATGCCAAGTGCTTAAAAGCCGCACCAGGGAGCTCGCGGTGGCTTCTGCCAGTCTAACGGATCTGCCATGTTTACGGGCTGCTTGTACTAACTGCTCATTTTAATGCCGGAATCTGGCAGAGCCCTGACACAGCGGGAAACCTTCATCCGGTAAACAAGACGAGCTTCAGCTTGGTGACACCGATGACAGGAAAAACGGCTTAAATGAATCTTGCCTCCAGCCTTCCAGAGGAGCTGCGTTTGTGAGCCCTCTTCCTCAGCCACGCTGGCCAGGAGGCAATTTACAGCTTCATCCCGGGCCTGCCTTCAGCCCAAAGTGGGCGCACGAGGCAGCCTCCACCGTAGGCAGGGACCCCCTTCCTCCAGCCTGTGCTCTCCGGCCCCCTCGCTCTGCCTTCAAGGCTCCTCCTCGCCCATTCCTTCAGATGAGTAGGCTTGAAGAACGCACTCACTGTGGAGAATGGACTCATCAGATAGTGACTGATTGGCAAGCAGCTAGATTAGACCAAGAGGTAAACAGATTAGATGGATAGATGGATGGATAGAAAGAGATAGACAGAGGGACAGATGGACGGACAGATGGATGGATAGAGAGATAGAGAGATGGGCAGATAGATAGATGGATGGATGGATAGATAGATGGATGGATGGATGGATGGATAGATAGACACACAGATGGATGGATAGATAGAGGTAGATAGATGGATGGATGGACAGATAGATAGACACACGGATGGATGGATGGATGGACAAATATAGATAGATGGACAGCTGGATGGATAGATAGATAGACGGATGGATGGATAGACAGACGAACAGATTCATGCAAAGCAAGGAGCCAACTAGTGTCTTTGGTCCTTCCTTTTGTAATCCTGACACTCAGTGACGCTCATCAGCCATGCCAGGTTATTGAGACCATGGCTTGGAGAACTCTTCTTCATGGAAAGATGCCAGAGAACAACGCTGGGGTCCATCATGCACTTCTCAATAGCAAGAAGAGGACAAACCCCTTCTTGCACTTGCCTTTCATTTTCGTGGGGAAGGTGTTCCAAAGATCAGTTTCTTGTAAAGAATCTGAAAATATGTAGGCAGGCAAACAACAATAATGAAGGGAAAATGTAAACTTCCAGGCTTTGCCCTTAGTGGAGCTTCCCCATCTGGTCATCATTCCAAAGGCCACAAGAAAAAATAAGGGATTGCTGGGGTGTTTTTTTGTTTATTTTTGGGCTGTTTGCTTGCTCGTTTCCTGGCCCCGTCCGTGTTGCTGAATTGGTGTCAGAGGCATGGAATCGAGGGCTGCCTCTTCCAATATGAGGTGTCTCCCTTAGCCATTTTGGCATACGTGCTAGGATTGTAGGACTTGGAGGTGGAAGGGACCTTAAAAACCAGCTGGTACACTTCATGGGTCAGGAAACGGGGGCTACACCAGTGAAGTAGGCCCAGCTTTGGGATGCTTTTATGGGCCCATTCTGTTTTCTAGTCATCATCATCAGGGCTGGGGGAGAGGGAATGAGGAGGTTGTTTGGGGACCACACTTGCATTTTATTTTTCCCTCTCTTTTGCTAATCAGACTATCTCACTGGCCTTCCAGCAAAACCAGGAAGAAATCTAATTTTGTATGTAATAAAGTGCCTGATGGGCAGTGATCCCTGGCAAACAATATTTCAGCTTAATGCTGTTGAGAAAACATCATTGAAAAATAAAGATGCCAAGGAAAATCATCTGTGAGTTGGCAGTCGTCCTCCGAAATGTGATGGATCACGCCATCAATAACCCACTTTATGTGAATAGCGAATTAAGGGCTCTTGAAGGATACAAGTCACAAACGATCTAAGGGAGAAATTCTTTCTTTCTCTAGAAGTTCAGGCAGAGGGAAGGTGGCTGCCGCAGCTAAGGGCTGCCTTGGAAGGGCAGAGCTCCGATGAGGCTCTGGGGCCCTCCATGAGCTCTTGTAGGGCAAACACTGAAGAGCTGCCAAATGGTGGGAGATTGGCAGCATGAACTGGTCCAGGAACAGAGCCGAGAGATCCCTGAGCACATTCTACATGGAGAGGCCCTTTGGAGACTCCTGCATGATAGGGGACGCGTTGGTGCTAGGCTGGCACAGTTGTTGGCAGTCTCTTGGTGCCACCTCCATGTTTCCGTGGAGAATTCTCTGGTCACGGGGCAGGACTTCTCCCTTCTCCCTTCTCCCTTCTCCTTTCTGTTCTGTGTTCAAGGAAACAAATGAATGGTAAAGACTGCCAAAAAGATCCAGAAAAGCAAGTGTAGAGTGACACACAGAGAAGCAAAACAAACAAACAAACACTGAAAATATCACTGTAGGGTTTGGATCAGAACCCGGCGATTCCTTTCATCCCATCCCAAGGGAGTCCCCAGACTAAAAATGCTTTAATGACATTATCAGACCATATACCAAGACATTTAAAAACTAAACAGCTTGTGGGGAGGAGAGGAAGTGACTTCTGGTCCTTTACCCTCCATTAGTCTTTGAGAAAGAGTCATCTCGGCTAATGGATTTCGCTGGTTTTCATTCCGGGCGGGACACCCGCGCCTTGGAAGCTCGGGCCCTGGACCTGGCTTAGTGCAAGAAGCGCGTGAAAACCCAGAAATCCAGAAGCTCCCCAGGCACCCTCCGACTGGACCCGGCTGTAAACAGTAAGACGCCCCGAAGGGAATAGGCGTAAGAGAGGAGGGCGGCCCGTGTCACCCTCCTCTGGTCTGGGTGATGCGTAGAATACGCTCTAGTAGCCGGTTGTTAACGTGTCGTCGGCTGCCGTTTCTCTCTCGCCTGTTGGATGCTGAGGGTAAGATGGCGCTAAAGGTAGGAATGGCCAGCCCGGGGGCAGGGAGACACTCTGTGGCCAGGGCAACTGGAAGGAGGCAGAGAGGGCCAAGGATGACCAGTGACCCCTTGGCCGGAGCTCCTTTCACAACGGGGAGTTTCCCGTTTCTCAGCCATCCTACCTCGCTTTACCCACAGTGACAGTTGCTGACATGCTCTTCCTCTCAGAGACGTGACTAGGGATTCTGGTAGCTGGGCCAGCAGCATGCCGGGGCCACCTAGGTGGACACCCCTCCCGCCCGCTTTGTGATCCATGGTGGCAAAATAAGGCAGAGAGCAATTAAGAAAAGGCAGCCAAAAGGCAGAGCAAGGCTTGGGGTTCTCCCACTTGCAGGGCCCTGTGGGTGGCCCTGCTTCCCCCACCCGAGTTTCAGTTCTGAGTCACCCAGGATGCCGCCGAAATGCCCGAGTCACCCAGGGGGGCTTTATCTTAGGAGAAACTCTTTGGGACTTTGGACAAGCTCGGCGTGCCGCTCGCCCAGGTTCTGGGCAGAGAAACCCCCCGCCCGGCGGCTCTCGTCCCGAGGACGCTCCTAGCTCAGAGCCCCTCTTCTCCTTTGTGGGGACGGTGCCCGGCCACAGGCAGCCGGGTTGTTCCAGCCTCACGCAGGCAGGTCTCGCCATCCCCCACCCCCAGCGGAAAGGGGGCCGCTGCCTGGATCAGCCGGCCATCTGTGCCTCCAAAAGCCGGCGCCGAAATGCGCTCTAATTGTCGTTGTTAACCAGACAATAGCAGCTGCTAACTTTAATATCCAACTGAGCGGCTCTACTGCGAATGAGACTCGCTGCTGAATTTCCTTGTCTCGCACACGCACGCACACACACACTCACACACACACACACGCAGACACGTACACTCAGACATGTACACACTCATGTACTCCCAAACACAGACACACTCACAGACACACACACACTCACCTACAGACACACACACAGACACACACATTCACACATACTCACACTCACATATTCATACTCTTACACAGACACACCTACACACTCACCCTCCCACAGACACACTCATCTACAGGCATATACACAGTCACATACACTCACACCTAGACACAAAAACACACTGACAGACGCCCGCATTCACACATAATCACACTCTTACACAGACATACACACACTCATACACTCACACACAGACACACTCACACACACACACAAACACACTCACCCCCACAGACACACACTCACCTACAGACAGACACACAGACACACACATTCACACATACTCACACTCACATATGCATACTCTTACACAGACACACCCACACACTCACCCTCCCACAAACACACTCATCTACAAACATATACACACTCATACACACTCACACCTAGACACAAAAACACACCAACAGACGCCCACATTCACACATACTCACACTCTTACACAGACACACACAGACATACACGCACTCGCACACACTCACACACACAGGCTGGGCAGGCAGGGAAGGACCCTTCAGAACCATAGACAAGGTAAGGGCACTCCTGGCTTCTTTGGGGCTTCTCTCTGTTTCAGACACGCCTGTGTGGCTGCGATCCCCTGGGAAGGTGTACTTTGCGTGGGAGCTGGAGGCGGCCTCCGACATCCTCCGGTCCAGTCTCTGGACATTAGAGGAGAGGCTGAGGCCCAGGAAGTTTAAGTGACTTGCTCAAGGTCACCAGCTAGTAAAGAGCACATCCGCAGATCGTTTCTTGGCTATTATTAGACCAAACCAACCAACCCGCCCCAAATGCTGTCGTCTGTGCCCGGACCCCAAGGAGGCTGAGGGCCTGTGAGGGCACGGGAACTGCCCAGGTCACCAGGACCAGAGCTGACAAGGAAACGTGTTATCCCGTTTGCCAAGGGCTTGAGGGACATCATCCTCTTGCAGTTGTGCCGGGGTTCGGGGCCTCTGCCAGAACAGCGACACTCCTTATTGTGCCATTTTCTTCTGTAAGAAAGAACAGAGAGGCAGAGACGTTGTAATCACACAGCTTTTGACAGAATCAGAATTTGAACTCAGGCCTTTTAGGGGAAGAGAGCTTATCATTTCTCTAGCTAATTTAGACTTCTTGTGATACCATTTCTCTCTTCTTTGCCATGTCAGAACATTTCTGGGAGGTTTTGCAGATTGAATTGGGCAAAGTCCAGAGAGGAAGTCCTGGGTTCAAATCTCATCTCGGACACCTGTTGTATCCACCTTTCTGCTTCTCAGTGTCCTCGTCTTTAAGTACTAAAGGGATAATTCTGGCACCGAGGCTTGTCAGGGGGAACATAGAGAGGAACATGATCTTCAATCATCTCTTTTTACGGATGAGGAAACTGAGGCACCTAGCGATGCCGTGTATGCCCAGGGTCAAAGGCTGGTAAGTAGCCAAGGCAGATGCACTTCTGGAAGGAGATCCCACGCATGGAGCATCTGTCAGTTTGAACCCTCGCTAGAGACGTCGGCCGCCAGGGTGGCCCCGGCGCCAGGGAGGGCTGCGTGTGAGGGACAGCCGGAGGCGGGGAGGGCGTCTGCCTGGGCGGGGTGGGGGGTCCCTTCCGCCTTTCTGCTTGCCTAAAACAGTGACGGCCGGTGACGGCCGTGCGCTTCTGCCTCGCCTGCGGCCTCCGGCCCTGCCCACACGCCAGGCGGCTCCTCTGACACCATCCATGAGCTGGTCCAGGCCGGCCGAGGCTGCTTTGTTATGTTCCGACGCAGACTAGCCGCGGGATGTCCTACACCTGTTTAGCTCAAGGCTGGGCCTCGGCTCGGGGGCCACGCCGGGCCGGCCCTGGCTGGCTCGCCTGCTCGGCTCGCCGCGGATGTCAGAATGTCAGATGATCGTCGGTGCATCTGCAGCTGTTGCCGTAGATCGGTGCCAGCGGCAGCCTCTCCTGTGGCGAGCTTTAATTTGCTCTGCCCTCCCCGAAGAGCCCGCTCGCTTCACCTTGTAGAGGCGGCAGCCAAGGGGGAGCTCGGCCCCTCTCGGCTTAGCCGGGGAGGCTGGCGACGCTGGGGGGGGTCTGGGGGAGGGTCCGGCCCTGGAGGCTGGCGGAGATGCCCCTCAGCAGCCCGTGGAGGCGGCAGGAGGAGGAGAACTCTCTGTGGTAGCCTCCCTCTTCCCGTCCTTGGACTCCATCCTCAGGGCTGGTGGAGAGGCGTAGCAAGCTCGCCGGGGGCTTACTGTGTGGACTGCAACAGGGCCTGCTTCAGGGATGCTCCTGGAGGCCTAAATAAGCCGGAACCTGCCCAGATATTCCTGAGAAAGGTGGCGAGCTTCCTGACGGCTGCCCAAATGAGGCTGGCAGTCACAGCAGATGGGCAGTGAGGCTGCCGCTGGAGTGCCCAGGGCAGCGGGCTCACGGCAGATTCCAGGCAGGGCCGAGGGGACAATGGGAGTCCGAGGAGGATCTGGGGCCCCCTCTGCCCTCCCGCTCCTAGGAGACTCGGACCCGTAGAAGAGAAGGTAAAGGAAGGCTGGGGGGGGGCCGTAAGAGAAGTGGAGAGACGGAGGCAGAGAAACAAACAAAGAAATGAAAGGAGGAAGAGAGAAAGAAAGGAAGGAAGAGGAAAAAAGAATGGAAGGCAGAAAGGGAAGACTGAGTGATTATTAGTCATTTTCTAGGTGTCGGGAACCCTGCTTAAGTCTGGTGACACACATGAAAAAGCAGGAGCATCTGTAGGCAAATCCATAGAAACCGATAAAGAGCAGTTCAGAGACCATTCAGTGCACTAGTTCAGGTGATGGATCTGCATTAGGACCGTACCAGGGTGAGTGAAAAGAAGAAGGTGGATATGAGGGAAGGAAGATAGAATGACACAAGGCAGAAGGAAGAAAGGGAAGAGGAAGAAGGGATAAGAAAGAAAAGAAGGAGGGAGGAAAGAAAGAAAAAGAGAGGAAGAGGAAAGAAGAAAAAAGAAAGAGAGGAAGAAAAAGAAAGGAAGAGAA
The DNA here is from genome assembly GCF_016433145.1 of Gracilinanus agilis. Taxonomy (NCBI): domain Eukaryota; kingdom Metazoa; phylum Chordata; class Mammalia; order Didelphimorphia; family Didelphidae; genus Gracilinanus; species Gracilinanus agilis. The sequence goes on from NC_058131.1 coordinate 724,173,972, forward strand.
AGAAAGGAAAGATAAAGAAAGAAAAGAAGGAAGAAAAAGAAAGGAAGCAAAAGAAGGAAGAGAATAAGGGGGGAAAGGATAGAGAAAAGAAAGAAGGAAAGGAAAAAAGGGAGGAAAAAAGAAAGGAAAAGAGATAAAGAGGAGGAAAGAACTCTGAGGAAGACTGTGGTGCTAATTTGAACGAACATTACACTTTTTTAAGCGTTCTGAAATGTTTATTGCATCTACACAAGCTCTGGCATTTAGAAGGAAAACGGCAAAGTGGAGTTTGGGAGACATGAGGAGGGGGAGTAACTTGGTTGGGTATTTCTGGCTATTGCTTCTGTTTTATCTATTATTTAAACAAGTGGATGATCTTGGGAAACATATCCATGACATAGGTTTTATCCTGGCTTAGATTCTCCCTCAATAATATGCAATCTGTGCTTTCACTGCATCTTTAATGAGCAGAAAACCTTCAGCAGATGTGAGGCTCCGTTGTACTCAGGTGGGCAGAGCCTGGGCACTCATGCTAAGGAGAGCTGAGAACGGTCAAGGTTTCCCCTGCAAGCTGAGCACAACTTCTACTTGAAAAATAAAAGGAGAAAAGAGTTCTGTTTGCTCCTTCCTTCCTGTGTGATTGTGGGTAGCATAACTATTAGAAACAATCATAACAGTCTATTGTTGGAGAGGAGAAAGGACTTGCCCAAAGTCACACAGTGAGAAGTTGAGTGAATGATCCCACATTAGCAGTCCTGGGTTGGCTTGTATCATTTTAGTCTGTCTCTTGTGGGCACTGCACTGTGTCTTAGGTTGGGGAAGGTGGAAATGGAAAAGAATGACCATACCTGCCTGTCCTCTTGAAGCACTCCCTATAGCAGTGATAGTGAACCTTTTAGAGATCACGTGCCATGCCCCACCCCCAGATTGCGTGCTGTGCCCCGCCATTCCTGAGATCACACCCCCCCCAAAGGGGAGAGAGAAAAGGAGGGAAGTGGCCTGAGCGCACCACTCAGGGGAAGGAGTCAGCAGCATGGAGGGATGGGAAGGTGTGGTGGAGAAGGGGAAGGGACCAGCCTCTGACTTTCTAGTAACTAACTCTGCTGGGGATGGCTCTGTGTGCCATCTTTGGCATGTGTGCCATAGGTTCACCATCATGCCTCTATAGGATGCCAGGTGTAGACATAGCCGCTGCCCTCTCTAAGTAGCCTTTAATGTGTCTGGGGGCTCCAGCTTGGCTGTGGAAGATAAGCCAAAGAGTGAGGCATGTGGCTATTCCTAAAAGCAATGTGTTAGAGGGGTGCCTCTTAGCAAACATTTGGAGAACTTGAGACTCTCTCATGAGCAATTACAAAGGTCATCTATGTGGAAGGAGAGTTCTCTCCACCTGCCTCCCAAGCAATTCCTATTCAATACATACTTTTCACAGAAATTGGCCCAATCACTGTTCTTTGAGCTTAATATTCCATTCGTCATTGCTCTACCTTGGAACTGGCTGTCCCTCATGCCTAGGATGGTCTCCCCACCTTGGAGAGTTTTGAACTTCCTTTGAGGCTAGGCTAAAATCCCACCATCCTGATTCTTCTTAATGCCAGTGCTTTCCTTCTGGGATGATGTCCAATTTGTCAGCTTGCTGGGGCCCAGTTGTTTGAATATTATTGTTTTTTTTTATTAGACTTGGAGCTCCTTGAGGGCAGGGAATGCCTTTTGCCTCTCTTTGTAACCCCCACATTTAGCACAGTGCCCAGCACATAAAAGGTGCTTAATAAACTATTGTTGACTTGATTTGATGTCAGGCAGTTGGATCCTTCTCTTTCCATCCAAATGAATTCAGTAAATGTTTGCTTAGTGCCGACTGAGTCGAAACTCTTTGTTCAGCTCCCTCGTAAACATATTTATCAGGTAAGTACAGAACTCAATGAAAATATCATAAAGGTGTGATCAGAGTTGCTGATCTAGTTGCCATTTCAGCCACACTTCTGGAGGCTCTAAGGAGCCAGGAAGTGTAGAATCTAGAATCAAAAGACCCACATTCCACTCCTGACCTTCTCCCTTTCTCTCTAAATCACCCTGGACAAAGCAGTCCTCATTGCTGGCCCTCAAATTCTTCACCTAAAGAACGAGGAAGGGTGGATTCTGTGCTCTCTGAGGCCCTTTCAGTGCAACAAATTATGAATCCACCTTTTTGTAAAAATTCGTTTTGGACTTTGAAATTTTTTATTTAATTAATTGATTTAGAATATTTTTCCATGGTTAAATGATTCATGTTCTTTCTCTCTCCTCCCCCCCCCCCCCATAGTCAATGAGTAATTCCACTGGGTTGTATGTATGTCATTGACCAAGACCTATATGAATCTACCTTAAAGGAGTTTGTAAATCTAAATTACTTTTATTGACTTCTGATTCCCTTGACTCACTTATCCTTTGGGCAACCATCTTGTTTAGATAGTAGATGACAACAAGGAGTCCTCTCATGGCTTGACTCTAGCAAGACTGGTAGAGAAGATCTGGTTGAACTTGGCAGAAGGAATGATTGCTTTCCTTCTCATCCTTTTTTCTTTCTTCTTCTGGATGAAGATCCTTATGACATTTGATCCTGGTCCTCTGATCTTGGGCAACACTCATTCTCTCCTGAAAGACAATCATGAGTGACGTTCAGTCCTGGAAACACGACTTTGGCTTCACAGAAACTACCAGGCCTGACACCCGTGTGCCAGAGGCGGACAGCTGGATGGTGTATGCGCCATTCACTGTAGATCCATCTGGAAAACGTGGAGGGAGTCACTGGCCTGTTTTTGTCTAAGGTCAATGGAAACAGTGCAGGAGAGAGAATGCTGGTCTCTGAACCAAGTTATGGTTTGGGTTTTGGTTCTTCTCATAGCTTAGATAAAATGAGACAGAGATAGGACCCCACAGGCAAGAAAAGATCTTCATGTGGAGGAAAGTGAATTGTACCCAGTCTTCAATGGTGCCCTCTTCCCTTCCCTTCCTTTCCCTTCCCTACCCTTCCCTTCCCTTCCCTTCCCTTCCCTTCCCTTCCCTTCCCTTCCCTTCCCTTCCCTTCCCTTCC
>NC_058131.1:724186940-724204383 GCF_016433145.1 Gracilinanus agilis
GATCTAGACCTAATCTCTCCCATATTGTTTTCCAAATTTCCCAGCAGTTTTTGTCAAATAGTGGATTCATGTCCCAAAAGTTGGGCTCTTTGGGTTTATCATACACTGTCTTGCTGATGTCATTTATCCCAAGTCTATTCCACCTATCCTCCTCTCTGTCTCTTAGCCAGTACCATATGACTTGATGACTGCTGCTTTATAGTATAGTTTAATATCTGGTACTGCTAGGCCCCCTTCCTTCACAGTTTTTTTCATTATTTCCCTTGATATTCTTTATCTTTTTTTTTAAACCCTTGTACTTCGGTGTATTGTCTCATAGGTGGAAGATTTGGTAAGGGTGGGCAATGGGGGTCAAGTGACTTGCCCAGGGTCACACAGCTGGAAGTGGCTGAGGCTGGGCCTGAACCCAGGACCTCCTGTCTCTAGGCCTGACTCTCACTCCACTGAGCTACCCAGCTGCCCCCTCTTTATCTTTTGTTATTCCAAATGAAATTTGTTATAGTTTTTTCTAATTCAGTAAAGAAGTTTTTTGGTAGTTTGATAGGTATGGCGCTAAATAGGTAAATCAATTTGGGTAGAATGGTCATTTTTATTATGTTAGCTCGTCCTACCCATGAGCAATCAATGGCTTTCCAATTGTTTAGATCCAGTTTTATTTGTTTGGAAAGTGTTTTGTAGTTGTTTTCATATAATTGCTGTGTTTGTTTTGGTAGGTAGATTCCTAAGTATTTTATATTGTCTGGGGTGATTTTAAATGGTGTTTCTCTTTCTACTTCTTGCTGCTCTAATGTGTTGGAAATGTATAGAAATGCTGATGATTTATGTGCATTTATTTTGTATCCTGCCACTTTGCTAAAGTTGTTGATTATTTCTACAAGCTTCTTAGTTGATTCTCTAGGATTTTTTAAGTAGACCATCATATCGTCTGCAAAGAGTGATAGCTTAGTCTCCTCCTTGCCTATTTTGATACCTTCGATTTCTTTTTCTTCTCTAATTGCGGAATGCATACCTTTTAATCCAGTAATACCACTACTGGGCCTGTACCCCAAAGAGATAAAAAAATGAGAATTGACCTGTTTGGACTAAAATATTTCTAGCTGCTCTTTTGTGGTGACAAAGAATTGGAAGTCAAAGGGGTGTCCCTGAATTGGGGAATGGCTGAACAAATTGTAGTACATGTTGGTGATGGAATATTATTGTGCTGTGAAGAATGATGAGCAGAATGATTTCAGAAAGAGCTCAAAGAGCTATGTGAACTGATGCAGAAGGAAATAAGCAGAACCAGGAGATTGTTATACACAGTAACTGCAATATTGTGGAACAATCAAGTGGGATAGACCTTGCTACTAACAGCAGTACAATGATCCAGGACAATTCTGAGGATTTGTGAAAAAGAATACTATCCACCTCCAGAGAAAGAACTGTGATGAAAACATGTGATTTATGGTTTATTTATTTGGGCATATGTTTCGGGATTTTGGTTCTATAAGATTATTCACGAACAAAAATGAATAATATGGAAATATGTTTTGTGTGATAATACACATTTAATCCGGATCAAATTGCTTGCCAGCTCTGGGAGTGGGAAGGGAAGAAGGGAAGGAGATAATAGGAAACATATGACTTTGGATAATTTATGGGGAAATTTGTTATTAAAATAAAAAAATTAATTAAAAAATTTAGATGCAGAGGACATCATGTGAAATGCCAGGCCAGGTGGATCAGAAGTTGGAATTAAGCTTTTCGGGAGAAATATCAGTATTCTCATGTATGTAGGTGATACCACTCGGATGTCAAAAAAAGAAGAAGAATGAAGGAGCCTCTTGCTGAAGATGGAAGAGGAGAGTTACAAAAGCTGGCTTGAAACTTAACGTCAAAACCCAAACTGAGACAAAAACCAAACAAAAAACTCAGATCATGGCAACGACTCCCATTACTTCCTGGCAAATGGAGAGAGAAGAAACGGAAGCAGAGTCGGATTGGATGTTCTTGGGCTCAAAGATCACTGCAGATGGCGACTGCAGCCATGAAATTAGAAGACGCTTTTGCTCCTTAGAAGGAAAGCTACGACAAGTCTGGACAGCATACTAAACAGCAGAGACAGCACCTTGCTGACAGAGGCTCGGATTGTCAAAACGACAGCTTTTCCAGTAGTAATGGATGGCTTTGCCGGTTGGACTCTAAGGAAAGCTGAGGACCACTGAATTAACGTTTTCGAATTGAGGTGCTGGAGAAGAATTTTGAAAATCCCTTGGACAGCGAGGAGCTAAAATAAGTCAATACTTACAGAAGGGAATTCAGGCCATTCATTGGAAGGACAGATACTGAAGCTGAAACTTAACTACTTTGGCCATATAATGAGACAATCAGAGTCACTGGAAAAGACCCCGATGTCGGGAAAGAGTGAAGGTAAAAGGAGGAGGGGAGGGCAGAGGATGACATGGATCAATACTGTCATGGAAGCAGTGATGGGCTTGGACAAACTTTGGGAGATGGTGGGGGACAGAAGGGTCTCGTGTGCTGTGGTCCATGGGGTCATAAAGGATCTCACATGACAATAACTACAACATCGGAGCCGTATGGGTCAGACAGAGGGCTTGAACCTTATGCTATGTATGTCTTTTCCTTTTTAGAGTGATCTTAGGATGTGAAATTGAAGCATGTGGGGGGACGTGACATTGGACCCAGTTCCAGAAGTTGGGAAAGTTTGTCTCTCCCTACATCGTGCTGCCTCTTCTGTCAATGGAAATAAAAGTAAATTGAGGCTCATCACAAACAATCTCCTACAGGGGAAAACAAACCAGCCCAAAATTAACAAAGAAGATGACAGAAAAAAGAATGGGATGAAAGTATGCTAACAGATACATTGGATGGAAAATGGGGCAAAACAGTCTTCATTCAAATCTCTACCTTTTGTGGTATATAAACACACACACACACACACACACACATACACACACACAGGTTTAAATCCAACCTCAGACACTTAGTAGCTGTGAAACCCTGAGTAAGTCCCTTAACCCTGTTTGTCTCAGTTTCTCCATCTGTATAAAGAGCTGGAGAAGCAAAGGACAAACCAGTCTAGTATCTGTGACAAGAAAACACCCATTTGTGGTCACAAAGAGTCAGACATGAGTGAACTGGCTGAACAACAACAATTTAAGTATATACACACACACACACACACACACATATATATATACATACAGGCACATATTTGATAATATGTGCAGGCTATGTGGGTATTTTGTGTACATGCATACATACACACATACGTGCAACTATTAGCCAGACCATGAATTTCATTGAATGATGTGAATATCTCATTTTGCACTGAAAGCTTGCTAGTATTTTGCCAATTTAATTTATGGGTTTAGCGTTGTGCTAATCAAACTATCAAAGAATTACCCTGTAGAACTAGACAAAATAATAAAATCCATTTGGAGAAAGAAAAGTTCTAGAATCTCAATGGAAAAAAAAAATGAAAGAAGAAAGGCAAGAATGAGAGGAATTACCAAACCTCAAACCCATTGTTGGAAAAAAAAATGGCGATCCAAACTTTTGGGGACTGGTTAGGAAATACGAAAGAAGATCAATGGAACCGAACAGACAAACCAAGCCCCAAAGCAATAGAATCCAGTTACACGTTCAATAAACCGAAGGGCATAAACAACTCGAAGGAGGCTGCTTTTTGACAAGAATTATTTGGACGACGTGAAGGCAGTTTCACAGAAATTGGATTTAGACTAGAATCTTACACACATGCAATCGTAAGCTCTAAATGGATGTGACCTTAATGTAAAAGGTCACATTATAGGAAAAAAAAATACCTAGAGGAGAATGGAAGAAAATAACATTTCTATTTAAGGTTGGGGAAGATTTCTGCCCAAGCGACAGACAGAGATCCTAAACAACAAAAGCACTGATTTTGATTCTTTTTCATTTAAAAATGCTAGAATGAACCAAAGCAATGCTTGGAAAAGAAAAGAAGCTGTAACTGAGGGAAATCCTTCAGCCAGTATCTTTGATAAGAGTCTACTGTCAAAGAAATGCTGGGAATTGGAATGCAAGTGTGGGGGCTACCTCATGGCTCAGTGGATAGAGAGCCAGTCCTAGACAGGGAAGATCCTGGGTTCAAATCTGGCATCAGATACTCCCTAGCTGTGTGACCCTGGGCAAGTCACTTAACCCCCATTGCCTAGCCCTTACTGCTCTTCTGCCTTGGAACCAATACAAAGCACTGATTGTAGACCGAAGGGAAGGGTTTTTAAAAATGCATATATAAGAGCCAAAGTCACTTCCCAGAAATTAAATGGTAAAACCAGTTAATCAATACTCATCTCTTAAGCATATGCTAAATACTGAGGATACAGACATAAACAGAAAGAAAGAGAATCAAGGAGCTTACATTCAAATGGAGAAGATAACATAAAAAAAGAGGATGCAGTGGTATGTGTAGGAAGGAAAGGTAGTAGAGCCCAGAGATCAAGGGATGGCTGGTTTGGACTCTTCCTCAAAATGCAGATTCTAGGAAGAACTAATGAGTGAACAAATGTGCTGCAGAAGCAGAAGAAGGAGCCAGTTGAGTCAAGAGCGTAAAGGACAGCTAGAGTGGAGCTGATCAATTCTAAGTATCTGTTCTAAAGCAGAAGGGTGGTAAGGGTTAGGCAAGTGGGAGTTAAGTGACTTTCCCAGGATCACACAGCTAGGGAGTATCTGATGCCAGATTTGAACCCAGGACCTCCCATCATTAGACATTAGTCATCCACTGAGCCACCTACTTACCCCAAAGAGAACAGTTTTCAGAAGAAGAAATGTAAATAATAGTCATATTCAAAATATTCAGAATCACTAAAATTAAGATATAGAAAAATAATCATGTTTGAGGTTTCATCTCACACTATCAAACTGACAAAGAGGAAAAACTAATGAAATCAGTCAATGCTGGAGTGTTATGAGAAAGCAGACATAGGGATAGACTGTTGGTTGTACTGTGATCTGCTTCAGTCGTTCTGGAAAACAAGCTGATATTATATGACAAATGAGGTAAATCATTAAAATTTCCATAGCCTTTGATCAGTCTCTTACAGTATTAGGCATATGTCTCAAGAAGAAAAAAAGAAAAAGCATTTTTTGTATGTCAAAATATTCAAAGAAACTCTCTCTGTAGTATCCAAAGTCCAAAATCAAAATATACGTCCAATCATTGGAAAATTGCTGAACAAATTGTGGTAGAAGATTTAAAGTAAAATTACTTACCATAAGAAATGATGAACATCAGAATTCAGGGAAAGCTCAGAAGATTTGGTTGAAGTGATGCACAGTTAAGAAAATAGAATTAAAACATCACCATACATGATGAATTTAATTGTGCAAATAATAACTCTAAAAGGCAGGAGAACTTGAGCGAATCTGTAATGATCCCTCTCCATCTGGGAGCATTGATCACAGGGTATCACTTGGACCTTTCCATAGAGAAAAATGGGACTTCAAGTGCAGTGTGTGAGGGCATGCTGTCAGATGGAGACAGTGGGCTGGTTGGTTTTATTAAATGCTTTTCTTTGTTATAGGGAAAAGTACGATAGTGGTTACAGGGACTTGTAATTTATTAATAAAAAGCAGCAACAAAACTTTTTTTTATTTTTATTATTTATTTTTTAAACCCTCACCTTCCATCTTGGAGTCAATACTGTGTATTGGTTCCAAGGCAGAAGAGTGGTAAGGGCTAGGCAATGGGGGTGAAGTGACTTGCCCAGGGTCACACAGCTGGGAAATGTCTGAGGCTGGATTTGAACCTAGGACCTCCAGTCTCTAGGCCTGGTTCTCAATCTACTGAGCCACCCAGCTGTCCCCAACAAAACTTTTTTTAAAGGAAAACAATGACTTGAAGAATAGATAATTCTATGAGGAAATTGAGAGCAATTATACAGCCAGGCAAAATGTCTGGAGGGCAGCCCTACTGTAGATGAGAAGAAATGAGGGTCTGAGATAAGAGGGGTTACTTTGTGAGGACCAAGAAGGAGAAGGAAGTAAATGCAGAGATGTGGAGTTTGAAACAAAGAAATGTCTACAGAAAGGAGGGAAGGACAGTCAAGAATCAAGGTCAGATCTAAGGTTATACATCTAGGAGATCAAAAGATTGATGCTGTCCTTAATGTAAATGGGCAAGTTTAGGATATGAGTGGGCTTTAAGGGAATATGATGACTTCACTGTTGGACATTTGAGTTTCTAATGTCTCTGGGACATGAAGGGTGAAATGTCAAATAGCTACTTAGTGATGTGGGACTGAAGCTCAGGAAAGGGTTTAGAACTCAATATATTAATACCTGAGTCATTTGCATGGAGATGATAATTAAATCCATGGAAATTTAGAAGGTCACCGAGAGACAGTGAAGAGAGGGAAGACAAAGGCAGATCATTGGTGTCCATTCATTGTTAGGGGGCCTGCTATGGATGAAGAGCCAATGAAGGCATCTGCAAAGAACTATACATACTAGCAAACTGACAGAGTAGAATTCTGAAATCTCATAGAGGAGAGAGCTCAAGATTGTCAACGAAATATGACTTTTTTAAGTGAAAGGAAATCAAAATCATCCCCAAATATGAAAAGGAGTAATTGACAACAAATAAGAGAAGGGAAAAATGCATTAGATATTATGTAAATATAATAAATACATTAAATAGTATATGATAGATATATTATTACATTTAACTAATATATAAAATATAAAAATATACATTAGATATAAAAAGTACATTGGATATTATATAGTACTCAAATATGTGCCATAAAAATGGACATTTTATAGGAAGAATATTAGCCAAAAAAATGGTGCATCCATTCTTCTCCCAACAACAGTTCAGTCAAGAGCCACTTCCCCTATGCAACACTTACTTATTGGTTGGGATCTCCAGAGAGCTAGTTCACTGCTTTTCCTATCAGAGCTATAGAGATAACCCTGAGAATAATGGGATTTCTAGTTCTGTTTCTCACAAGCCCCAGACCATTGTACTGCCAACTAATTTCAGTCAGAGTGACTTGTATTAGGTCTTAGAAAAAAACATTTACTAATATGATAACGTAAGAATGACTGTTACAAATCATTCCCTTTGATCATCCGGAGTTCACTTTCCTATAACTCTCCACGTGGAAAGATTGGAAACAAACTTAAAGTATGATATGAATGAGACACAAATAAAGAAAACGTGTCTGAAAGGCAGTAAACGCACAGTTCTTAGTTACTAGGAGTCCCGTCTTGAGTCTGTACCCAGAATTCTTCAGTGGCGCAAGAGGTCACACATCTGGAAGCTGCCGTTCCCTCAGTGGCGATCTTTCTGTGTCCTCTGGGTTTGTTATTAGTGTCCCATTCTCTGCTCGGGGATATATCCTCTCCTATTCCAAATGATCGTCTGCTTGTCCTTGGTATGTTCCCTTTTACCTGATGCCTTGTCTTCTACTGGCCCCATCTTGTCCACTGCTATTGTCAAATGACGGAGGGGATGGTGAGATGAGATAGATGGATAATAAATGTGTGTGTGTGTGTGTGTGTGTGTGTGTGTGTGTGTGTGTTTGTGTGTGTGTGTGTGAGAGAGAGAGAGAGAGAGAGAGAGAGAGAGAGACAGACAGACAGACAGACAGACAGACAGACAGAGAGGGTTGCTTTGTTATCTTGTTATCTGGCTGGCCCTCCACTGGACTGATGATGAAATTTCTCTTGATGCCGAAATCCCTCAGGGTGTGGTTATTTTGTTTGGTTAGCAAATCACACTATTCTTTTCTTTATGAAATTAATTTGATAACGAGATCACAGAGTTTAGACAATCTCATTTACACATTTTCAAAACCTAAGCATATCTGTTGATTGAGGGAGGTGGGAATCTATACGGCTTCTCTTATAATCTAAAGCATATAGATTGGAGGCTATGGAAGTAGAGAATCTCGCCAAGCTGGTATCGGGAGAAATTCAGCAAATTACAGATAAATTCCTAAAGAAAAAGAAATTCTTGTTTCAAGCAGCTTTGCGCGTGGCTGGTATCCAGCATTTAGTATTTAATTAGCCCCTCTGCGATGTGAACTTTTTTACAAAAAGAGGGACAAGATGCTCTGTCAAATCTATTCTCTCGCTCCCATAAAAAGATTCATTCCCAAATCAGGGAGAAAGCATAGAAACAAAATTCTACATCAATACCATTAATGGATATTGATTAAGATATTAAATAAAATTCTAGTACATTATCTATAGCAATACCCTAAAATGCATTCCTCATAGCCAATTACATTCATATCAGGAAGTCAATGGCATTTCAATATGTGGAACACTATAAATATGATAAATTCGAACAAAAAATATAAAAATCGGTTACATCGATGGATTCAGAAAAAAGCTATTGACGAAATACAGCCCCCTTTTTAAGTGAAAACCACTAAAAAGCCTCGGAATAAAGAGAACCTGTCCCTGATGTGATCCAAAGAATCTCTGTGAAAGCAAGAACTATCATTATTTGAAAAGGGTATCACTAACTGCTTTGGCAGTAAGATAAGGGGTGAAGCCAGGTTGCCCAATGGCTCCACCATTATTTAATACGGCGCTGGAAAAGCCAGTGCTAGCAATTAGACCAGAAAGAGAAATGGAAGGAATAAGCACGGGCAAAGAGGAGGCAAAATTATCTCTATTTGCAGACAATATGACGGCTTACAGAGAGAACCCCAGAGATTACATGAAAAAATTAATCGAAACAATTAATAGCTTCACCAAAGTAGCAGGATACAAAATAAACCCCCAGAACCATCAGTCTTTGGGAACATTACTAACAATATAGAGGATGAAGAGATAGAAGGAGAATTTCCATTCCAAGGAGCTATATAATACGTGAACTATCTAGGGGTTAAGCTACCAAGACACACTCAGGCCTTATATCCATTCAAGAACAACATACTCTTTACAGAAATGAAGGGAGGCTTCAATAATTGGAGAAATAGTCATTGTTCATGGCTGAATCAGGCCAATATAATAAAAGTGATGATTCTGCCTAAATTAATTTACAGGTTTCATGCAATATCAACCCAACTATCATGGGATTTCTTTATAGAACTAGACAAAATAATAGCAAAATTCATCTGGAAGAACAAAAGGTCAAGAATTTCAAGGGAAATAATGAAAAATGCAAAAACAGAGACTTACCATTACGTAGATCTCCAACTATATTCCAACTCAGTAATCATTTACATAATTTGATACTGCTTGAAAAATGGAAAAGTTGATCAGTAGAATAGAGTAAACAAGGCAGATATTGAAGCAAACCAACCCAGAAGTCTTGTGAGAGATAAATCCAACAACACAAACAATTGAGCGAGGAGCTCCCTCTGCAACAAAGACTACCAGAGAAAATGGAAATGTTTATGAAAGAAAATGAGTTTATTCCAGCATATTATGATCCAGGCAATAATAAACCTCCAATGGAAAGAATGAATGAAAAGTATCGTCAAGTCCTTCCTGTGGGCTAGCACTGTGCTGGGCACTGGAGAAATACAACGAAGCAAGATGGTCTCTGCCCTGATGGAGTTTACATTCTAATAAGGAAAAGAAATAGATTCATGGGGAAGGGGCTGCGGTCATACCACGGAGACATGGAAATGGTCAGCAAAGAGCACGCTGGGCCCAGTGAAATGCAAATATCATCCACATGATCAAAGCTATGATATTTCCACTAATATTGCATGGTTGTGGCAGTGGACTACAAGGAAACAGTGTCAGAGAATCAAAACTTTCGAATTGGGGTACCAGAGAAGATTTTCCCAGAGTTCCTTGGACAGAAAGGAGAGGAAATCATTAATTTGGAATAATAAAGAATTCATTCTGAGCACTCATTAGGAGGATAAATACGGAAGCTGAAGTCGAGATACTTTGGCCGCATAACGAGAAGACAGAACTCACTGGAGAAGACTCTGAAGTTGGGAAAGACTGGAAGGCAAAAGGAGAAGGGGCTGGAGAGGACGAGATGGATGAATAGCATCATGGAGGAAATGAAAGTGAGTTTGGACAGACTTTGGGAGATTGGAGGACAGAAGGACCTGGCATGCTCTGGTCCAGGAGGTCCGCAAGAGTCAGACATGACCGAATGACTGAACAACATGTTTGCTTGCGTGTCCTCTCCTCACCAGACCGTGAGCTTCTCAAGGGCAGGGACTGTCTTTTTCTTGTTTTTGTATTCCCAGTGTTCAACCAAGTGCTTGGCGCATAGTAGGTGCTTAATCAATAAATGTTTATTGGCTGACAGACTCAAATGTCTCTCATTTGCTCATTCTGGCTTATTGTCTCTTCTGCACGACGATGCTTTCCTCTCCACCTTTAGGATATAAAAGCTCAGTATTTCCCTTGCCTGTTGGCAAACGCACCTCCTCTACTTCTCTGATTTAACAAGACTCCTAAGCATTGCAGAGCAACTACTAAAAAGAATGGCCATGGGGGCAGCTGGGTAGCTCAGTGGATGGAGAGCCAGGCCTAGAGATGGGAGGTCCTGGGTTCAAATCTGGCCTCAGACACTTCCCAGCTGTGTGACCCTGGGCAAGTCACTTGACCCCCATGGCCTACCCTGACCACTCTTCTGCCTTGGAGCCAATACACAGTATTGACTCCAAGACAGAAGGTGAGAGTTTAAATAAAATAAAATAAAAAAAAAAGAGTAGCCAGCGAGTGATGTTCACTCATTAATCTGTGGAGTTTCCTAGCTGCCACCTTAAATCAACAATGATTGTCTAGTCTAAGATAGTCCTTAATTAATTTCTCTGAAGCAAAATTCAGCCGATGCCCCTTCCCTGCGGGCTTAACTGATGTTTACGTGTCTGGAATGCGGGTTTGGGGTTTCTTTTGATGCCAGGACCCATGATTTCTCGATTCCACTCTTGTACCCCAAATCCTTGAAGGGATGGTTCAGAGGAATTTCCACCTGGATTTCTTTATTCCTGCTCTCCCTAGTATTAAACGGAGCCCCACACAGAGATGCTACTACTAAGGGGTCTTTGTTCAGGCACTCATTTTTCAGTTGAGTCAGAGTAAGGTTCGGTGAGATTTTATGAAGGTGGAGCAGGTCCATGCAACAATACTACTGCTAAAGCATCGTTGGGTGAACAACCACATTGGCGTGTTTTTCCAGTGGAGTTTGTCCAGGTCCCTCTATGTTTTTGCCTAAAACATAGTAGGTGCTTAATTAATGCTTGTTGACTGATTGAACATTCCACTTAACAAGCCCACATTGGTAAAATGATCAGCTGGCACTAGCGATACCTCCCTGTGGCAAAGGAATTTCACAAAGACAATTGGCTTGCCCGTGGAGCTGGCTGTTGCTCCCAGAATACACGGGGTCGATGGCATGGCCAGTGGCTGTGAAACGGGACCATCCTTTCTTTGTCTTTTTTGAAGGTCAAGTGATACATCACCTCCTCTAGGAAGTCTTCCCTGATTTTGAATCTGGCTTCGTGACCTTGAAAGGATGATTTAAGCTTCCCAGGCCTCAGTTTCTTCAACTGCAAAATAAAGAGTCTGACCTAGACCCGGGGATTTAAACGATTTACGTATCACAGATTGCTTTTGTTATCTGGGAAAACATGCTTAGAAGAGGTTTGTGTAATTAAGTAACTGAAGGGAGTGCTGAATTTCAGTTGGAAGTTTAGTGAAAATGAAGATAAATTTTTCCTATCCAAGTTCTTGAGACCCCTGAAATCTCTGCATGGACCCCTTGGGGGTGGGTGTCCACAGAGCCACGTTAACAATCCCTAGAGCCAGGGCTGTGTGACCCTTGGGGAGACCTTTACCCTCGGTCTTCAGCTAGCAATTTCTTCTTCCTATGTATTTCATTTTTTCATTTATTACGTGTCTCCCCCATGTCAGTCACAGCACCGGCCTAACATGCTCATCATTCCGGTTTCCCCATGTGATGCTCTGACCACAGAATGAGCTGCCTAAAAACAGGGGCCGCCATGCTTTATTCTATCACAATTTTTTCCTTATAAAATGATGGGTCTGATGAGATAACCTCTACGGTCCCATCGGTCACTAAACGGCTAAGATATCATTTAATTTTTTTCAAGCCCTGAGGCAGCATTTAAAAAATGGTAAACCCTTACCATCTCTCTTTTTTTTTCTAAATTATTTTTTTTTATTTTTTACATTTTTAAATCCTTAACTTCTGTGTATTGGCTCCTAGGTGGAAGAGTGGTAAGGGTGGGCAATAGGGGTCAAGTGACTTGCCCAGGGTCACACGGCTGAGAAGTGTCTGACCGTACCATCTCTCTTAGACTCGATACGTGTATAGGTTCCAAGGCAGAAGAATGGTTTGGGCTAGACAATGGTTAAGTGACTTATCCAGAGTCTCCCAGCTAGGAACTATCTGAGGCCAGATTTGAACCCAAGACCTCCTGTCCTCAAGTCTGACTGAAGCTAGCTGCCTCTAAACATCATTTAATATGGTTTACCATGAAATACAAGCCATCTCTACTAAAGTCAGAATTTTAACAGAACAGAAAGTCTGACTTAACCCTTTAGGCTTGCTCCTCTTTCCTTTTTCCCATCCCTTCCCTGCAGAGCCGGAATAGCAGCAATGGAAGGAACCCTGGAAATTGCCTCCCAAATCTCCTCATTTTATAGTTTATGAACCTGAGATTCAAAGAAGGAAAGCAATTTGGCGCCAGGCACACAGACAGGTGGTGGTGGGCCTGGGAAGAGAACCAACGCTTTTTGTCTACTAGATCACACCAGCTCCACCTCTGTCCAGGGGCAGCTCCAGGCCTAATACGCTGTTGTTGCCAATTCTGAGTAAACCATCGCATCATCAGCAAATATTTAATCACTTAATTTTCATTTATTTAATTATTGAATTAGGGAGAATATCTAATCACTCTGTGCTTCTCGTACGCTCTTAATTTCTTCTTCTCACCTTATTTCAGTTGTTAGGGCTTCTAGAAAAATGCCAGATTACAATGGATAAAAGGGGTCATCTTTGCTCCCTTCCAGACATGGGAAAGCGTCTCGTCTGTCTTCATGGAAAATAATGGAAACTTGTAGCTTTAGAAAGATATTTTAAATCATATGAAAATGGCTCTTTTATGCCTCTGCTTACGTAAAGGTATAAATATCTGTAATTCAAATTGGAACTTTGGAAATAATTAGAATTATGGATTTGGAAATTGGAAATGATGAATAGAATCACCCAAGTTAAAAACAACATCGGGGTATAGGGAGTGTATAGTAATTATGCATAAAACAATGACTGTATATATATATATAGAATAGGTGCATGCGCCACTGTATTTGTTTCCAACATGTGTGATTATGTTCATTGTTTCCAGTTGTGGGAATATTCCTTCCTGCTAGGAATCTTGCTTGACTTTTTAAATTGTTTAAATTTAATTTTTTTTTTATATTTTCCAAACCCTTCACTTCTGTGTATTGGCTCCTTGGTGGAAGAGTGGTAAGGGTGGGCCATGGGGGTCAAGTGACTTGCCCAGGGTCACACAGTTGGGAAGTGTCTGAGGCTGGATTTGAACCCAGGACCTCCCGTCTCTAGGCCTGACTCTTCATCCACTGAGCTACCCACCTGCCCCTTGCTTGACTTTTTGAAGCTATGGAATTCTTGCTTCGATTTTATTCAGTTTTTTAAAAACAAATATTCATCAGCGATAATGGCCACTGGTTTTCCCTTTGCTAGTTTCAGGGCCAGAATTCCATTGGTCCCATTCACAGATTGGGGCGATGCTTCTTTTCCCCATTCTCGAGAGTGACTTCTCTGGCCCCAGCATTCCTCACTGCTGAATCATTCGTTCTAAGTGTCCTGCTTCTCCCTTTCCTCAGAGCTATTTCTCTACTTTCCCCCTCCCCCTCCACCATGCTTTTTCTTCTTCCTTTGGAGTCACTTCCTTTCATTTCATGAGTCTGGTCTCAGAGCTTTCCATCCAGTTCTATGGTCCAGGGAATCTCATTTTTGTAGGACCTACAACATTGATTGTGAATGCTCATCTTTGCTGGCTCGCCCTGGACTTTTTAGTAGATCCGGATAATTCTTTTCCTTTCTGCTCGGTTCGCAGAGATTTGAGGTCCATTTTGAAATGGCCCCTCGCCCCCCCCACCCCCCTCCTTCAAGAGTTGCTTTTCCGAAGCTGGCCTGCCACAAAGATGCTTTTACACTCACGTGGGAATGGTTGCTTTGGTTTCAGCATCCATACGAGGGAAGTTTTTCTATGAATGTCTAAAGAAATCATTTGTCCTGATTTAGAAACTGAGGCATTGACCGGAGGCTGACGTGGAACATATTTTGGAGAAAAGAATCTTTCCTTGAACTGTCCAGATCCTGCCTTGTAGGCAGCCACGTACGTCTCCTAGGCGCGTGGCCAGCTCCGACTTGAGTAATCCACGTGGAAACTCGGCTGGCCTTCGGGAGACGGAGCTGGGCTCTGGGTGCCCTCGTCCCCTCTCTCCCTGCTCCTGGCAGAGACTCCTCCGGGCTCCTCAGCTGGTGTCACGCTGATCTCCTTGATGGCTGCCCAGCAGGCCACCTCCCAGTTCTGGAATTACTCCATTACCAATAATGGGAATTTCTGCCTCTTGTCCTGAGCATCGAATGGAAAAATCCAGCCTTGTGTGTGCAAGTTGTTTTTGCTTCATTATTCAGAGAGTCTTTAGGCTTATACTCAACCCAGTTAACCACATTAACATATTTAAATCACAATTAATTGGAAAATTACAGTAAGGTGTAAAGTGGGAATCATTTCTTTTAAATGAGCACTCCATGCTTGTTGGTGCAGTTGGGACCGTTTGTTCCTTGCCAGGAAGCCAGCAAACATTAGAACCCACGAGCCGGCTCCCCCTACATGTGAGCCTACCCAGGCGTACCAGTCTGCACACGGGTGAGCCCGGGAGCACGGAGGCCTGGGAGGCTCAGGCAGGGCCTTCCCAGCTACACACAGGTGTGGAAGCACACATCTGGGCCTGGAAGTAAGCCTTAGGTGAGCTTTGGGTACCCTCTTTTACTGGTGGGGAAACAGAGGCTCAGGAAGTCCAAGAGCCTTGACCCACGTTTCTTAGTAGGTGCAGTAAGTGATGGAGAATCCAGGTCTTCTGATTCGCAATTCAATATCTCCTTTCTTCACCCTGCTTGGATACTTATGGAAGAGAAATTAGGTCTGAAAGTACTTTTCCAAACAGCAAAGCATTATGGTGTCAGCTCTGATTAACCCGGTTCTTGTTGGGGATAGATCGCAGTCTCCGTCATGACTGCCGTGATCCTTGGGAACCCAGGTGGGGCCTTCGCCAGTAGAGGACAAGTACAGGAGCTCAGCAGAAGACAGAGAGAGTTCCCTCCTCCCTGGAGGTATCCAAGAAGGAAATGGGCTGTCTTGGGAGCGAGGTGCCTGTCCTTCCCCCAAGGCTGGAGGACCTCTTGCTCAAGCCAACCACTTGTGGAGGTCTCAGGAGAGATGACTGTCCAGATGTGGCGTGGACCCGACGCTTTCAGCTCTGAGATTCTGTAAATTCAAATGGAAAAAACCACTGGGGGTAAGAATCTGTGGGCCACACGGTATTGGAGAGGGGCCAGGAGAAAGTCCAGGAATGGAGTGATGAGGTCCTTCGAGGCCATCGGGAAGTTGACAATTTCAACTACAATCACAAGGGACCAACACACACACACACACACACACACACACACACACACACACACGCATGCACGCACGCACGCACGCACGCACGCACGCACGCACACAATGCGTGACAGCTCCATAAGTTGTGTGAAGCAAGTACCAAGGAAGGATTGAGGAAGAAAAAGGGAATTTGAGTGAGGGCTGACGAGACCGGCTTATCTTCAACTCCTTCTGAGGACCTCCGAGGTTAGCAGAGCCGGAGATTGAGATGAACCCCTCGTGGGCCATGGGATAAACCAGGGTGAGATAGAGTTGGGGGAAAATAGCTGTTAATCATAATTTTGGTCCCAATAAAGGAGGAGGCTGGACCTCCACTCCTGACATATTAAACTGCAAGATTGGACCAACCGATCTCGAAGACCCCTTCTGGCTCTAAATCATGATGAAGCACATCAGGGCGCCCAAAGATGTCTAAGCCTGCAAACAGTCCCTTAGCCAGGGAACCGACAGAATCATTGGCTCTTGCCTCGCTGGAAGGGACCTTAATAGCCACTCAGGCAAAGGACCCCAAAGTCCAAAACAATTGTTGAGGGATGTTAGATGGCTTGGGAGACCTGGAGACAGGAGGTCCTTCCAGATCTGCTGCCTCTTTGGTTTTGCTTTAGAAAATGCCGATTGTCACTGTTAAGAATCCATTTCAGGTGCACAAGAAAGCCCGGCCATCTCTAGTCGAATGAAGGGGGCACGAAGAGCTCTCCCAATGGGTCATTGGATGGACTTCTCTGGGTAGGAAGGACACTCGTCCAGGGGGAGTTAGGCCAGTGTCGGGCCTCGAGCGAGACCAGCCGGGCTTGCTGCTGGGGCCTCATTTCGAGAAGGGCTGGGCCATGGAGGCAGCAGCGGATTTCGAATTCTCTTTCCCTGTTTATCATGACTACGGAGCCTCGGCTTTCTTCCCTCCGATCCCCCCTGCCAAACCTCTCCTGCTGAAGGCTTTCTACATCTTGGGCCACCTGCTGCCCATGTCTGTGAACTGTCTCCTCCTTGGTGATGGAGAGAGAGAAATCGATAGCAAACTTGGGGCTCTTCCACCCAGTGAGCTTCCCTGGAAGGCAGCTTCTCAGCTTCTCAGCTCACAGGCAAAGACGGATGCGGGGAGAGGAGACAATGCATGAACTAATGAAATTCCCCTGCAGTTTTTCACTGAGGTGTGCCTGTGCATGCGTGTGCACGTGGCACGTGTGTGTGAATATATGTGTGATGGGTGCACACATGGGCACGTTTGGGCTGTATAAAATCAGGATGCCGGCCCTTTGGGTGAGGTGATGGGAGGCACAAGAATCACTGCCTGGTGGAGGTTCTGTCTGGAGGATCACAGGGCAATGTCAGAGGGAGCTGGCAGCCCCCTGCAGACCCCCTGGGACCAGAGTGGGAAATGGAGGAGAAGAGAGGAAAGGAGCCACCCAAGTCCCCCAGTGATTTGGGGCCAGGGCCAGGACCAGAGCCCCAGCTTCCTGGCTTTCCAGCAGGGCCTACTTCCCAGGACGATCTCTCTGGGTGACTCCCAGAATGCCGGATGGAGCCTCTCCTGTTCAGATGGCATGGACATTGAGGGACGGATCTCCATACCAACAGAGCAATGCCACTTGTCAGAGACGAATGGCTGGAAGCCCCTTGGGTACCACGCAAGCCTCTTATGTTCCACAGGATCATGTTCCTCCCTCCCTCTCTCCCTTCCTTCCTTCCTTCCTTCCTTCCTTCCTTCCTTCCTTCCTTCCTTCCTTCCTTCCTTCCTTCCTTCCTTCCTTCCT
>NC_058131.1:724204748-724216599 GCF_016433145.1 Gracilinanus agilis
TCTCTCTCTCTCTCTCTCTCTCTCTCTCTCTCTCTCTCTCTCTCCCTCCCTCCCTCCCTCCTTTCTTTGTTTCTTTGTTTGTTTCTTTTTTCCTTTCTTTCTTCCTTGGGAATACCTATAAGGTAGCTTGGTGCAGTGGAAAGAACACTGAATTTGGAGGCCTAGGATCTGAGTGCAAATCCCAACTCTGCCTATTACTTCCTTCGTGACCTTGGGCTAGTTGCTCAAATTCTTTGTGACTCAGTTTCTTCATCTGTAAAATCAGGGAATTATACTTGATACTCTTTTTTGTAAGTTCCCTTCCAAATCTAGATTTCTGATCCTATAAATAGAAACAATATGAAGCAGAACCAGGAAAATAATATTCTGAAAGACTACAACAATTTAAATATAAAAGGGAAAGACCTCAAGGTGTTGATGCTGAATGAGGTGCAATTGTAGTGAACCTGGGGGATCCCAGCAATGACCTGAGGCTTTTCACATCACCAACTAAGAGCTCAGAAAAGGGAGGTCAGAAAAGGAGGCAGATGAGGAAACAGAGTTCCAGGACCTTAAATGACTTGTCCAGAGTCAAATAGGTAGTTAGCATCAAAGGGAAGATCTTAGCCAAGGTCCATTGGCTGTGCACTAGCTCCCCAGGATGCCTCTTTACTCTTTTCAGAGATGGGGCCAGAGGTGCACATACCTTCAGATGTATCCAGTGTGTCAGTTTTGCTGAATGGTTTTCTTCCCTCTTTCTTTTTAAAATCTTGGCTATAAGGTATGAGTTGTAGAAGTCTATTTGACAATGAAGGTCATGTAAAACCAAGTAATATAACCAAAATATAAGGTTTTTAGAAACTTCTTATCCTTCAACTAAAATTGTGAGCACCTGCTAAGTCATCCAGTGTGTTTCAGAGTAATCTTTGAGATGTTTGGAAAACCAAATCAAAGCAGCCACAAATAATTCCAATGGGGCATCTCTTTGGGATCGGCCTAAGGGGAGCTCTGAAATAAGAATAATAGCTAACATTTAAGTGGTGCTTGCTATGTATCAGGCACTGTGCTTAGCACCTTACAATGATTATCTCATTTGATCTTTAGGGAGTGACATCAGCAGCCTGACACCAGATCGACATTCCTAAAGTCATTACAAATGATGGGGATGATTCTAGTTGCTACTAACCTCCTTGTGTTCTTCTCTCATTCACATCAATGGTGGTGACCTTTGTAAGTCCACAAGGTGACAGGATCCCAGAACAGACGTGAAAGTATCTTTAGAAGTCAGGCAGTCAATACATATTTATTAATTAAGTACTTATGTGCCAGGCACTGGACTAAAAACCGAAGAAACAAAAAAGAGGCAATTACCATTCCTGCCCCCTAGGATTTCACAATCTAATGGAGGAGACAACAAGGAAATAAATATATACAAACAAGTTATATAGAGGATAAATTGAAAGAAAAAATGGACAGAAGGAAGGCCCTAGAATTAAGAAAGGTTGGGAAGAGCTTCCTGCAGAAGGTGGGATTTTAGTTAGGACTTGAAGGAAGCTAGGGAGGCCAGGAGGTGGAGAGGAAGAGGAAGAGGTTTCCATGGGGGACAGTCAGAGAATCCCTAGAGCCTTGAGACATTTTCCTGTTTGTAGAACAGGGAAGAGGTCAATGTCATGTTGGGGAGTAAGGTGTAAGAAGACTGGAAAGGTAGGATGGGAACAGGTTATGTTGTTGTATTGTTCAGTCATGTCTGACCTGTCATCTTCCATGACATGGAATGCCAATGCTGGCCATTGAATTTTCTTGGCAAAAATACTGGAGAGGTTTGTCATTATCTTCTCCAGTGGATTAAGGCAAACAGGGTTAAGTGACTTGTCCAGTTACACAGCTAGCAAGTGTCTGGGAATGAATTTGAATTTAGGTCTTCCTGACTCCAGTCCCAATACCCTGTCCTTTGAGCCACTTGGCTACCTCTTGGGCTAGATTATAATGGGATTTAAGTTTAAACAGAGGGTTTTGTATTTCCTCCTGCAGTCAAAGGAGGCCAGTGGAATTTAATGAGTCTAGGTGGGTAACAAGATCAGACCTATATTTTAGGTAGATTACTTTGGTGACTGAAGGATGGACTGTAGTGGGGAGAGACCTGAAAAGAAGACAGACTCAACCACAGGCTCTTGTAGTAGTTTAAATGTGAGGGGATGAGGGTCTGCACTAGGGTGGGGGCAAGTGTCAGAGGAGAGAAGGAGGCTTATTGTAGAGAGCTCAGATCTGAGAGGGATACTACAGAGGTGAAATCTATGAGAGAAACCAAAAGATAAAACTGACAAAAGGTGTTTCTGAGGTGAAATCTATGAGAGATAGGCAGAGGCGAAATCTATAAGATACTGCAAAGATGAAATTGGCAAGATATGAGGCAGAGGCGAAATTGACAAGAGATGGCACAGAGGTACAATCTAGGAGAGATATACAAAGATGAAATTGGCAAGAGATACTGCAGAGATATTGTAAGGATGAAATTGATAAGAGAATGTTGCAAAAATTGACAAGAGATATTGTAGACTTGAATACATCTTGGCAATAGCTTGGATATGGGGACTGAAGGGAATGTGAGAGAGAATAAGGAGTCTGGGGATGACCTGTAGTCCACACCTCCCTTTTGCAAATAAAGACATTGAGTGTGAGCCAAGATCACACAGGTAGAAAATGGACCTAGAAGCTGAGTTCAGTGCTTCTGTCTCTTGATCCCAAGCATGGAGTTTCTAATGACACTGTTGTACCAACAGGAAACTCCCATTTCAGATGCCTGAATAATCTAGCCTATCGCTAGGTTGCCTGTGAAATGGCAAAGACTGAAGTGTCCCCTTCTTTGATTGCAAACATTGATTTTTATAGAAATGATGAGTTCCCACTATAGAGAATCTCAAGTGAATGTCTTCTTACATTTCCCTGTTGGATAGCCAGCTTCACTTACCAGTGATGTGTTTGTGATGATGAATGGATGGTAGGATTGAATAGGGCCTTTTCTGGACTGTGGCTAGAATATTTACAATGGGAAATTCAGATTATATTAACCTGCCCTCCACACACCTGCTCACAGACAGCCAGTGGCCTGGATTCTTGGTTTTGCTTCTTTGATTTTTGGCCAAGATGATGTGACAACGTCTGCTATTTGCACAGGGAGACACATTTTCAAGACACTCTACCTTGAGCAAAAGAGCATCTGTCCCCCAAGGCATGTACAAGATAGAGGTTAAAAAAATAGCCTCTACAAGCTAAGGCAGTAGTGTGTCAAAAAGCAGTCTTTGAAGAGAAAGGAAACACCAGAAGATTTCCACTAACATGGAGCTGGAGAAGGTAGTGGAGGGTGATGAGGAGAGAGAAGGGGAACTGGACCTCTAGAAGACAGAATTCAACCAAGATCATGGCTCATTGCCAAGAGCAAACTGGAAAAAAATTTCTATCTTCAGAAGATTGTGGTTCAAGATGGAAAAGCATTGTTTTCTGTGGCCCCCAGGTTTAGACATCAATACATACTTTTCTGGGACTATTAGGAGTCCAGCTCCTCTCTGCTGCCACCTCTTCTCACACACACATACGCAAAACTCTGTCCCTTAAGGGTTCCCTGGAAAGCAACAATCTTTAAACCTGGAGATTTGACTCGGGAATGAAAAATGTTGCTTGAAAAGGAAAAAAAAAGTCAGTTTCTTTTGGCTTCTGGTTTTAAACATTTCCTGTATTTCCTCTGATAAAGCAATGTCCCCTGTGAATACCATTGGGCTCCTGGTGGCAGAGGAGGGAGGGAAATAGTGGGAAGGGGTCCTGGGGAGCAGCCTGGAGAGCAGATGTGAGCACATACACATCTAATGGCCTCAAAATGACTAACTGGTTGAATTCAGCCCAAGGACAAGAACGTTGGTAAGTGGGGAAACAAAACAGAATTACATATCAGAGTCCTGGGTCTTGGATCCCAGCTCTTTCATGTAATTCCTGAATGATTCTGGGGGAGTCTAAGTCTCAGTTTCCTCATCTGTAAAATGAGCATCTTGGTCTAAATTAAAGATTTTTAACCTTCTTGTATGTCATAGACTCTTTGGCGGTCTGGGAAAGCTTCTGGCCTCCTTCTCAGAATCTTATTTTTAAATGAAGAAATAGAATAGGTTAATAAAGGAAACCAACTCTATTGAAATATTGTGATTGGTATGTTAAAACAACAACAGTAGGTTTGTGGCCCCCAGACTCAGACCCCCCGGTCTGGATGACTCCTCCAATCATTGGCCGTGGAATCCAGATGGCTGAACCCGAGGCAAAGCCGGCATGGAGGCCAGCCTCCCTTTACCGCTGGAGCTGGTCAGAGGAAACGGCCAAGCGCACGCCATCCATCAGGAGTATTTTTACTCACCGGTGGTTTTCCTGAAAGCAGCGGGTTGCTTGGGAAGTAGCTGCGGCTTAATGGAATCCAGCCTTTATGGAAACAAAACCCAAGAAGCCAGACCCCGACGGTGCGTGCGCACATGATGTGCGAGTGCGGTGGCTGGGCCAGGCATTGTTCCTCTGGCAGCCCCTTCCTGCCTGCCTCCGATCCGTCCCCACGCCAAGCTCGAGATGAAGTGCACACAGAGGCCCCTAATGGTTATGGAGGAGCCTGCAGCGCCTGCTTATTACTGCTCGCGTGTTACCGTGGGTAATGTCTCCCACTGTGCAGAGATGCTCGCACAAGGCAGGTTAATTAAACCTTAATTTGAATCTCCCGGCTTATATGGGTCTGGCCTGAAAATTATTCCACGCAGCTCTCCTCCGCCTTTGTGTGCCTGAGCAAAGCGGGGAGAGGTGAGATGCCCCACCTTCCCGAGCCTGGAAATGGGCTGGCTCCAATGGGAAGACTTCCTGGAAGAAATGGATGGACGAGGCTGGAACAAAGTGAGTTCGATCTAGGATGCTTTTGTTCTCTGCCATTGTTTTGGTGCGATGATCATTTCTGGTCCCACTTGGAGACCCCCATGCACGTGGCTTCCAATGACTGGGAGAGCACTCCGGCCAACCATCTGGAGTCTGGCCCATCTACCCATCTACCACAAAAACATCTGGAGCTTCGGAAACCTCCAAGTTATTGAATTTTTCATTTTTTCCCTTCCTCTCTTTCTTTTGGCAGAATATCACAACCGAATGGAACCTCCCCACTTCCCTCACCATACAGTCACACAGATTCGGGGTGTAAAATCCAGATGTTAACATGGTTGGTTTCCTTTTTGTCTTTGCAGTCCTAAAGGATAGTCTCTGATTTGTCCACTGGGACGTGTTATCATAAGGCGACTGAAGATGCCCTTTAGGTTCTTCCAGTTATCCGGGGCTCGGCCTCTCTCCGTTTCTGGTCCGTGTGCCCTGGACTCTGAGTTTGTAAAGGGTTAGTGAATACCCCATTTCCAGGCGTTTCTCTTCTGCCGTGAGTTGCAGGAAGGAGTACTGAAAATGATCATGACCAACTTATTGAGGGGCCTCCTCTGGGAAAGAAAAGAAGGCTCCGTTTCCCTCCTGAGTCCTGGGCCTCCACGATTCGTGCTCCACAAGAGGGCTGTGATGGTTGAACTTGAGGAAAGAGTGGTGATCATCAGTTAAAAATCTCTTCTCAGTTCCCACCAGGAAGTCACAGAAGAAAGTGGTGCCCAAAAAGGCAATCCAGATTTGCTGTGGTGACCACTGCGAACTGGAAACGCCGTCGAGTCCTCTGAGCAGCAGCTGGGACAGAAGAGGAGAAGGAACCAGGAGAGACTGAGGATCTGGTCCTGGAGACCTCCGCACAAAAGCTTTCTCTGGCTCCTGTTACTTCCTTTTGTTTTTTAAACCCTTAACTTCTTTGTATTGTCTCATAGGTGGAAGAGTGGTAAGGGTGGGCCATGGGGGTCAAGTGACTTGCCCAGGGACACACAGCTGGAAAGTGACTGAGGCTGGATTTGAACTTAGGACCTCCCATCTCTAGGCCTGGCTCTCAATCCACTGAGCTACCCAGATGCCCCTCCTGTTACTTCCTAATGAAAATTTAAGCTCTTCAGCCAGATACTCTCAACTTTCCACCTTATAAGTTGATCTTGCCTTTGCAGCCTTGCCTCATATTAATTCTTATTCTTCATGTGCTCCATATTAGGGCCAAAAAGGTCTGTTTTGGTTCCTAAAAAGTCCTTGAGCCTTCCCACCTCTAGACCACTAAAGTGTTAAAGTAGCCTCTGAAATGAAACTGCGAACTTAAAAAAACAATTGACAGTTGTATTTCAGTGTATAATTGGTTTTCTTTGTAATCCCATGAATTCACTTTGTGCATTTAAAAACACTTTTCCGGGTAGCCATCTCGAGGCTTCCACAGGTCACCTCTCTTCCACCCTCCTCAAAAAGGGTTCAGAACACCTGCTTAATACAATAGTATAATCCTATTATAATTTAATATTTCATTAAAAAATTCAAAAGCCACAAAGCCAATAGGGACGGACACCTCTGCTCCACCCCACGTATAGGACTTTTTCTTTTGTTGTTCCCTACAAAATCACGTCAACTGGACAGATATTGAAACGACTGAACGACAATAACAACATTGGACTGAACCATGTGCTGGGGATTGAGGACTGAAAGACAAAAACATTTCATCTGAGGAAACAGTACTTCTGTACACCAGTCTATAAGACAAAAATAAAGCAAGTACAAGATGGCGGGGTATCATTCTCTGGGTTGGGGCCTCACGACCCAACTTGACTCAGTTCTAAGGCAAGCTATTTGTCTCCATTCGCTCTATTTTCCAGCCAAACAATGATACTTATTAGTCCTCCAATTCAGCATTTGACCTTGCACAAGCTTTCCACTGTGCCTCTAAAACACTCCCCCTTGCTAGGTTTCTCCTAGAATCCAGACTTCCTCCAAGGATCAGCTCTCATGCCACTTCCTGTGGGAAGCCTTTCCAGATCTCCTTCTCCATCAGGGTTCTCTCTCTCTTTCTCCAAGAACTGCCTTCTATTTGCTTATTTGTCTATTTGTCATCTCTTCCCAGAAGAATATAATACCAAGGGTACAGACTGCCTTCCTGGCTTTTATTTACATGCCCAGGACTTAACACAGAGCCTGGCACACAGTTTGTTGTTGTTCAGTCATGTCTGACTCTTCGTGACTCCATTTGGGGTTTTCTTGGCAAAGATACTAACATAGTTTGCCATTTCCTTCTCCAGATAAAAATAATCTCTCTCTCTCTCTCCCTCTCTCTCTCTCTCTCTGCCTCTCTCTCTCTCTCTCTGTCTCTGTCTGTCTGTCTGTCTGTCTCTCTCTCTCTGTCTCTGTCTGTCTGTCTGTCTGTCTGTCTGTCTCTCCATTTCTCCATTTAATTATCTACCTATCATCCATATCCATCTATCTACCTATTCATCTATCATCTGTATCTATCCATTAATCTATCTATCCATCTTTTTTTCTAAGATACTTGAAGACCTTGAGGAGTTGCTTAATTTTTTTTAACATTTCCATTGAATAAACCTTTATGACACATGTATTACATGTATGACATGAGAGGTGATGTTAAATGTTACCTAGGTGATCTCAAAGCCAGGAGGACTTTTCCTCCTTTTGACACACACCATCTATGTGACTGAACAAGTCCATTAAGTCTCACAGCTCTAGGCAACCAAGAGGATAAGTTTCAAAGAAAGTGCTGCCATACATTGCTAGAAGACGTTTCTCTACTCATGTATACCCAATGCCAAAAAATATGGGTTCAGTCCCTCTCTCCCACATGCCAGGCAAAAGAGACAGCAGCCCACACTATATCCTTCCTCTGACTCATGCTTGCTTTATGATCCTGGGCAAGTCATTTAACCTTGTACTATGATAGGCAACTCTCTAAGATTCTAAATTACAGGATGACTAGCTCTGTATGCCCAAAGGACTTTCCTTACTGGAGTTTCTTACTTTACTGATTACTTACTTTATTGGATTACTCACTAGGAGTGACTATGTCCTGGTCACGCCAGTTAGAATCAGTGAACTGAGAACCTTGAAGTAGAGAGAAGAGAATGTTATAGAGAACCCCTTGATGAGGACAATTGGGTGGGAGCTGATTCCCAGCTCTTTCTTTTGGTCATTCCTACCCCCAACCTTGGTTGGAGGAAGGAGTCTTCTAAACTTTGACAGTGCAGGGTATTTTGACTTTTTTTTTTACTGGTATTCTAATAGCATCCCTAGAATATATGAGAACAGTGTTTGTATCAACAGTGAAGGATGGATTGAATGAGATGAGAAAAGCTTTGAATTTGAAGCTCTCTAAAAGCCTATAAAAACATCCCTAGACCTAAGAAGGAAATCATCAGGACTCCATGAAAAGGATTTCTGTGAATTCCTCCTTTGTCTCATGTGGTCATATCTTTAAGCTTGAGACTATTTGTATTACTTGAGACTATTTGGAAAAAGCGTGTCACAAACTTTTTTGTTCTTTTGATGGGGGAGTGTTTTGGTAACAACTGTACCATCTACAGAAGCTTTGTAAATACAACTTTTAGTTGATACCAAGCAATAATAACTGAAAGCACAATCGTGGGGGCTCATGACCTATAGAATTAGAAAGACTCCTGCAATTCTTCAGATTTACCCTAGAGTCCTAAGAGAGAAATAGACCAAGCTTTGAGGATACAGCCAGCAAGTGCACAACCTAGGGGAGGGGGAAGGGGATTGGAAGAGCAACTGCAGGGCTTACATATGTTACATATACAAAGTAACTTGAAGAAGGAAAAAAAGTTTATCTACATATGTACATACATGCACATATGAACACATAAATAATATATATGTAGATATATCTATTTTTCACAGAGAGAGGGGGAGAGTTTGGTATAAAATTACATTAAATTCAACAGGGAAATAAGACAATAAAGATGGGATATTAAGGAGGAAGAGAATAATATAAGGAAGAGAATAGTCCCATAATTCCTGAAATGTATTTCTGGGTGAGGGTATTACAAAGAAGAAAAATAAAAGAAAGAAACAATAATCAAGGGAGTTCCCAAAATTTTGGGGCAGAGATAAAAATTATTGTGTTTAAATGTAATGTAATATTACTGAGCTATAAGAAATGATGAAAGATATGATTTTTGAGAAACTCGGAAAGTATATAAGGATGAGTAATGAGATAAAGAGGACAACACAGGTACTGATAACATTATGTACACATCTATGTGTGTGCTTATATGCATGTGTTTGTGTGTGTGTGTCTGTATGTGCTGTACCAGAGTATTGTACAACTGAGTACAAGTTCTGTGTTGTAGAACTCTGATGATGAAATGGATTGCTCGTCTCTTGACAGCGATGGTGGATTCCAGGTGTAGAACAAGACATAGAATTTTGGAAATGGTCACTAGGTGGGTTTTCTCTGCTTGATTATGCCTGTTTGTTACAAGATTGTTTTTTCCTTTCTGTTTTTACTTGCAGAAACCTACTGGAACATGTTTCCTTGAAGTCTCTCCATTCTTCAATCTATCCTCCCTTCAGCCACCAAAATCATTTTCCTAAGGCAAAGATCTGATCATGTCACACCTCCCACAAACAACATACACACTCAGTAAATTCCAGTGACTCCCTATTGCCTCCAGGATCAGATATCAAATCTTCCATTTGGCATTTCAGGCCTTTAGCCTCCCCTCTCCTCCCCTCAGACTTTCCCAATCTTATTACGTCTTACTCTTGGACATGCATTCTTTGATCCAATGACACTGGCCTCCCGACTTTTCCAAGAACCAGACCCTCCATCTCTTGGCTTTGGGCATTTTCTCTGTCTGTCCCTCATGTCTGGAATGCTCTCTCTCCTTATCTCTGCCTTCCAGGTTCCTCGGCTTCTTTCAAATCCCTCTCACTAAACTCTCACTTGCTATAAGAAGCCTTTTTCAATCCCTCTTGATTCTAGTGGCTTCCTTGTGTTAATTATTTCCTATTTATTCTCTCTCTAGGGATTTGGGCAGAATGAGGTTAGCAATAATGATGCCAAAAAAAGAGAAAAAAATAGGGGGAGTATTGAAACATTTTAAAAAATGTTCAGAGAACCAGAGGACATTCAGAAGGAAGCATAGATGCATAGGACAGTTTTGAAAATTACATGTTGCATTTATTGTGTACTCTTTAAAGAAGCAGGTGGCATGGAATGGATTAAAAAACTACATTTTCATACACAGTTTTCCCTGGGTGTTGTTTGTTTATGAAAATATAATTTGTGCCACTTGAGCTTAAAATAAATTAATGAAACTGATAAGCAACCTTCCTGGGCTGCTTTCTCAACTTAGTACTCAGAGATTTGCAGTTTGGGTTCCAGAGCGAGCAACTATTACCCCAAGTTAATATCTAGTCATGAACCTCTAACAGTGCATTTACCTTTAATTTTAATTTAATTTTACCTTTAACTGGTAAGGAATGGTAGCACAAAGTGAAGGCATTGTTTAAGATTTAATGGTAAGAACAGTAGCTAGAAAACATTTTTCTTACAAACCTGGGGTGTGCTCTCCCAAAGACACCCTCAGCATCTCAGCATTTGTAGAAAGGAGAGTGGGGGACAAAGAGAACACTGATGGTTGTCTTTTCAGTCATGTCTGACTCTTCATGAAGCCATTTGTGTTTTTTTTGGTTGTTTTTTGACAATGGTACTAGAATGTTTTGCCCTTTTCTTCTTCAGCTTATTTTACAGATGAGGAAACTGAGGCAAAGAGGGTTAAATGACTTGTCCAGTGTCATAGAGCTAGGAAGCATCAAGACCAGATTTGAAATCAGGAAGATAAGCCTTCCTAACTTCAGGCATGGTGATCTATCCACTGAGCCACTTAAGTGCCTCAACATTGATATTAAGATACACAAACAGGGAGTAGACCAAGAGATGACAATCCATGCTTCTGATGTCTGGATTCTGTGCCTTTCTTATTGTGCCCTTATTTTGCTTACCTCTTGTCTCAACATCTTTTGTAAGCACACGCCTCAGTTTGGTCCCTTGATCTTGAACTTCTCTTGATCTCCTCGTCCAATTTCCAAGGCTAATTCTTTCTTGAAGCCACAGTTGTTGTTTGTTTGTTTTTTTCCTTTTCTGTCAGGCAGGTAAGCAAGAAAAATGTACTAATCATTTATTGTGGACAAGAAACTCTCCTAAGCACAGTTATCAGTACCAGCAGAAGGGAAGACGATCCCTTCCCTCAAGAAGTTTGTATTCTGATGGGTGAGACACAATGAAAGGGAGCTTAAAAGGGATGGTGGGATGTGCAGGAGAAGGAAACTGAAGTCCACAAAGTCAGAAGCACAGCCATAAGGGGAGTGATTTTGGCTGGCTTGAGTCTCTCCTTAAAATGAGGCATTTCACCAATGGTTTATCTTCCATAATGAGGAGTCCACTAGAAGAGATGTATGTTCCAGGAAAAGGAAACTCTAGGGAGGGGACTCTAGAGGCTATTGCTCACACATGGTGCTGAAGTCCAAGCATCACAGTCCTTTGAAATACTTCCCATTGTTCTGCCTATCTACTGATTTAATTAAAAGTGGTTTTGGCATGGACTCTGCCAAAGATCAGGGTGATGTATGATGGTAGCCTTGGGAGGGCTTTTGTCTGAAAGACAGACAGACATGGGTCAATGGACCAACAAAGACAGAGAGTCTGCTGACTTCCTGGCAAGGGTGCTACAATTCTGTTGATACTCTGCCCTCTCCAATGCAGCAAACTGTGTTTTCTCCTTCTTTGTAAAATGTACTTTTCCCCCCATGTGCTTTGGTGTTTGACAGGAGATATTTAGAATGTTTATATTTACCTTTCTCTCTCTCTCTCTCTCTCTCTCTCTCTCTCTCTCTCTCTCTCTCTCTCTCTCTCTTTCTCTTCTCTCTCTCTCTC
>NC_058131.1:724216951-724256851 GCF_016433145.1 Gracilinanus agilis
TCTCTCTCTCTCTCTCTCTCTCTCTCTCTTCTCTCTCTCTTCTCTCTCTCTGTCTCTGTCTCTGTCTCTCTCTCTCTTTTCTCTCTCCTCTCTCTCTCTCTCCTTTCTTTCCCTCTCCTTCCTTATCCTTCTCTACCCCACCCTTTTCCTTTTCCCCTTTTCCCTTTTTCCTCTCCCCTTTCCCCTTTCCCTTCTTTCTTGCTTTCCTTCCTTCCCGCCTTCTTTTCTCTCCTGTTTTATGAAATTTCTTTTGTAGAGGATGATATTTACAGTTAAGATAACTATCTCCCACATTTAAAATATTGGTCCTTTTGGCAAGTCCCTAAGAAGCTTGAAAAGATGGAAGAGCTTAAAAAACTCATGTATGGTGCAAGCTGATGGCCATTCATTTATTTCTTCCCTTTGTAGCAGAGCATATAAATATTTTATCAAACAATAAACTCCATTTTATGGAAGCATGTTAGATATTTGGAAAGAAGCTAGGAGCTCTCTGCTTTTCTTAAACTGAAGAAGTTCTCGGAGAGGCTGCCTCACACAGCTCATGGCAGCTAGGTCTTGGAGTTCAAGTTCTTCTCCTTCTGAATCACTGACTGTGTCACCATGGATGAGCTGCTTCTCCTTTTCCGTGAAGTGTTT
The DNA here is from genome assembly GCF_016433145.1 of Gracilinanus agilis. NCBI lineage: Eukaryota > Metazoa > Chordata > Mammalia > Didelphimorphia > Didelphidae > Gracilinanus > Gracilinanus agilis. The sequence goes on from NC_058131.1 coordinate 724,217,588, forward strand.
TTTTCAACCTGGAGTTCGTATTGTGAAACTCAACTGAGCTCATGTATCCACTGAGGCGATATGTGTGTGCGAGTTGTGTATTTTGTTGCCCCTGTAGCTCGTGTACATCCTCATGGGTCTATCTAGTTGTGGCTCATAGGGAGTCATATGTAGATGTCTCTTTTTAAAAAAAAATTTAAACCCTAATATCTTTATATATATATATATATATATATCCTTCTATATTAATTTTATTTGTTACAAGGCTAGGCAATGGGGGTTAAGTGACTTGCCCAGGGTCACACAGCTAGGAAGTGTCTGAGGCCAGATTTGAACCTATGATCTCCTGTCTCTAGGCCTGGCTCTCAATCCACTGAGCCATCCAGCTGCCCCCTATAGATGTCTCTTGAGTCTCCTCCACCCACCTTTCTTCTAAAGAGACTTTGATTCCTGCCAAGAAGGGAAGCAGTAGGTTGAGGCCGTGATTCTGTTCTCATCAGAGAAAGGATAACAGGCTAGAATGATATCTATTGGTCTCATTAAATATCGTTAATCTTGGGGAAATAATATTTCTGTTTAAGTTAAGCTCCTGATTGCTCTCCCTTAACAAGGAAGAAGTGGCCCCAAGCTATATATCAAATGCTTGACTCGCTTCCCACTGAATGACAGTTTCATAAAGACCACACATAGCTAATAGCCAATAAATCCACTTAGCAAAGCCTATGGCAACCACAACTCAGTGAATAATTATAATAAGAATAAGAAATAATAGCAATAATAATATTTACATAACCTTTACTGCGTTCCAGGCATTGTGCAAAGTGTTTTACCATTATTCTCTTACTTGAACCTCACAACAACCCAAGGAGTTATGTGCTATTATTATCCTTATTTCACAAAGAAGGAAACTGAAGCAAACCAAGATTAAGTGACTTGCCCAGGGTCACACATAGAGTAAATGACTTGGGGTATAATTGAATTTAGATCTTCCTGACTCAAGGCTAAACACTCTAAGAATTATACCACCTAGTTTCTTCTATTATTTATACTTACTTAAAGTATATAGATGAGACTATATAAGACAATACAAAAGTGAATGAACTCTCGGGAACAGCTGGGTAGCTCATTGGATTGAGAGCCAGACCTAGAGACGGGAGGTCCTAGGTTCAAATTCGGCCTCAGACACTTCCCAGCTGTGTGACCCTGGGCAAGTCACTTGACCCCCATTGCCCACCCTTACCACTCTTCCAGCTAGGAGCCAATACACAGAAGTTAAGGGTTTAAAACAAAAGGGAATGAACTCTCTCACTGGGAGGGACATATCTCAGCTCACCTAAGATGGTCCCAGATCTCACCCAAAGGGAAAATGCCTGAAGTCTCTAGCTGGTGATGGGAACATGAACAAGGAGGGAGTTCCTTTACATGTTGGCTTCTTCTCAGCATCTTTCTCTCCCTTCCAGCACCTGAAGACAATCTGGAACCACTCATCTGGCAGCCAGAAATCGGAATTTCTCTCTTCTCTCAAGCTCTCACCAACTTTATTCCTTATGCAGGCGAGAAGGATTGTATCATCGAGCTTCACGAGATAGAAGACAACTTGACTAGAAGGATAAAAACATGTTTTATCTTAGCCCCAACTTGTTCTCAAAAGATTATACCACTAACTGCATATTTCATGCTATGTAATGAGTTAGCACTTGGCAGAATTCTTGCATAGACTTCTGGGAAATGTGCTACTTCTGCCTTTGCCAGTTTTAGGAGACAGAACCATCTCAGCTCAAAACCTGGTGGGAGGTCCATTTTTATATTGCCATGTGGCACATTTCTTCTTCTTTCTGTCTCCCCGTCTTTCTTTCTATGACTTGGCCAAGTCCTTTTCCAGCAATGACTCTTTCCAGATTATTCATGCTATTTTAAACATTTTTTATGCAGCCACTGATAGAACACAGGCCACCTCCAGGAAGATAAGATTGTAAGATTCTGACGGAGCCTTCACTGTTTCAACCTTTTGCCAACTTGTTTGAGGTTTGCTTTTGGGAAAGTTACTTTAGATGTGGCTGAGTTAAATTTCCGGATGTGTCTGTCCGGGAAGAAAATGACCACTCATCGCATTCAGCTCAGGAGGTCCCTGGCCAGAGAGCCGGCCCCAGGTATGATTAGTGGTCGGCCCCAGGGGCCCATGAAGCTGCTCCTTCCTACCTGGGTTTGTGCGGGATGGAGCACACTCTGTGGCAAGGTTGATGTGCTCATGGGCCTTGAATTGGGAGCTGGGGAGATCCATACGTAACTCCAGAGACTCTGCATCCTCTTTGCTCTTTCACTGAGCTCTCTTCACTCCCGTTCAGGGCAGCATAGCTAATGGCCTTCCTCCAGATGCTGGAGACTATGGAAATTTGTTTTCCCACATGGAGAAACAAACATACGACTTCTCTTCTTATTGGCTAGGTCTAAGAACACTCAAATCCCCACATTGGACTTGGTATTAAGCTCTTCACCTTCTCTCTTGACCTTCATTATCAGAGGTTAATCCACTCCAGAGTCAGGACAGAGAGAAAGAACACAAAGAAGAAGAGAAGGGCAGAATCACTCCTTGCCGCTGGCATCTGCATTGAACAACTCATCCAAACTCTTCTTAGACGACATGGCGCTAACGGATTCTGGGTTATTTCTTTTAGAAGTCAGGGACCTTCCTTTCGGGTGGCTGTTTTAATCCATAGATGTGTCACTGCATTTCAAAAAATTTTAGTCAGGCACTTTTGCTCTAGTAAACATGTATTAAGCCCTTTTTAAGAGACTGTGGGGCAAAGCAGATCGAAGGATTATCTTGGAATCGAGAATGCCTGATTTCAAGTTCTGTCTCAGACCCAAATAGGCTGGGAGACCCTGAGTGTAAAAGTGAAATTTGGGAAATGTATCAAACTACATTTCCCGTGGTCCAACGGGTTTCCGTTTCCGGTTTTTGGGCTTGGGAAGGCTTAAGTCTTGACGCAGGGAAGGGTTTAAATCTCCTGGGTTAGGAGGAAGTGGGCTCTTTTGCCAGTAGGCTCACTCTCTTTGCTAGTAGGGTCTTGGCCAGCAGATTTGGGAGGTAGAGACAGGAAACAAAATGGAGGCGGCAGTTTTGAATGCTTACAAGCGCGTGGTCTAATGATTTTATCTATAAACATGGCTTTAATTAAAATACTAATTTATATATTTATACCAGCCTCTATCAATTTTAATATTTATCATGAGCAAATCTCCTCCCTCACCCTCGCAGGCCATGCTGTAGACTACAGATGCTATAGGATGTGCTGGCTGTATCATTGCAGGGATTCTCTATGAGGGAGTTCCCCAAACCAAAGAAAGCACATGTCCGGAGCAGCCTGCTCTAGCTCTGAGAACAGGGACCGACACACAGAGCCCAATGGAAAAGATGAGGAAATCGCCAAGGGATACAGATCTATTTATTTTTTAAAAGAGCAACATGGCACACTGTCACAGGGTTTGGAGTGATTGCTCCAGTTCAGCTGAGCTGTGGACATGACTTCGGGTGGCTCCTAAAACCAGTCTCCTCAGGCTTGTCTATGAAGGGCAGACTGTAGTTTGGGAGGGAGAAACCAAATGCACATGTGTGTATGCCCATGCATGTGTGTTATTGCGCATGGGTATGTGTGTGCCAGTTCATTAACAGAGCAGCATTAACTCAGGTCTCTGAGGCAGAGCCTGTGTGGCCTGCCCTCCTGGCTGGCAAGGGAGTGCCACTGGTAACAGAGGTGGAGATTGGAGAGCTCACAACTTACTGATGAAATGAGAGGGGTTGGCATTGCCAACAGGCAGGAGCCAAGTAGATTCCTGCCAGGGAACCAAAATATTACAAAAAAAAATGTTTTCAAGCCAAATAATTTATTCTCATCTAAATTAAATTCCTGCTCTCTCCTTCTGATATAAAACAACAATGATGAGCATATAATGGTGATGGGAGTTTGTTTGCCTTTTCTAAACTACAGTTAGGAGCTTTGAGGCCTCTATGTACCAGAGCAAAGCTATGGCTGCATTTCAGCCAGGGGGCCTCTGTGGGAGGATCTGGGGCTAAGAAAGATGCCTTTTGAACACAAAGACCACTGGGCTAAAAACATTAGAGTTTTTCTTGCCTTATCTTCTTAGGAGGATCCAAGTTCCGGATGTCTGTCAAAAGGAAAGCCATCTGAAGAAGGTTCTTCATGAGGAAAAAGAAGGGAAGACAATGACCATTTCATTAAACCTGCCTCAGATGTAAAAGATTAAGGAATGAAAATATTCTCATCTCAAATCCCTGTCCCAGGAGAAGTTTCAGGATGGAGTTCAAGAGTAACTTACCTAGAATGTGGGAGGGGCCAGCAAAAGACCAGAAGAAACAGCCAGACTGGTGGTTTGTGGCTTTATTAGCTCATTCATAATTGGCCCACAGTTTAGATATAATTTAGCTAAAGCTATATGGGCTAATGCAGTGCTAAAATACCCCCTGCATAGGAGCAGTCTGTCACAAGAAAGCAAACAAGTTCAGAGCAAACAGGTGCCCACCTGGAATGCAAGGGCAAGTGATAGCTAAGTAGGCTAAGCTAGCTAAACCCCCCATTTTAAAGATTTCATAAATTAGTGCCCCCAAAAGAATCACTCTGGGCCAAAACTATTTCCACTTATTAGGTCTGAGTCTGCGGCCATTATGTTAAAGTGCTGAAGAATACTGGGAGAGTCACACTTTGGTAGAGATGCTTCTCTTGCCTTCAGAATTCACTAATTGAAAGTTACTTTTGTGTAGGGTCATGGAGGTGAGTACTTGACAAAGAAGTTTTTCTAGAAACCCATTTTGCATAATGTTTTATTTGTGCCTTTTGCCTGGACATGCCTGGACATTTTTGGATAGGGTCCACATCCTTCCCACCCAGTCTTCTTCTCTTCCAAAGGAATCTACCCTTGTAACAAAGAAAAACAGTTTAAAAAAAGCAAGTTATGCAGTCAGTCATCCTACCTGGCAATGAATGCGCCATTTTGCCATTGCGATCACCCACCTTTTTGCCATGGCTAAATGCTCTGTTTTCTAGCAGTGTTACTAGTTTTTTGGTAGCTGAGCATTTGGCTTCCTTTGACTGATCTTTTCATTTATGTCACTGTTCTTATCCATGCAAATTGGGCTCTTCTGGTTCTATTCATTTCACTCTGCATCAGTTGACAAAAGTTTCTTTGAATTTCTCTTATCTATCATTTCTCATCACACAATAGTCTCCCATTCATTTACAGGCTTTTGTTTGTATTCCTCTAATTGAAGAACTTACACTTTCTTACATTTCTTTGCTAATCACTGAAAGTTTCCATGTTTTTAGAACTAGTCATTCAAAGCCCCTTAAATTTTGTTTGAAGTCACTCTCTCTTCAGTTTGATGAACTAATTTCTATCCTAGGCCTAGGAATAATGCCAGCACCCTGAATCCTCCCTCCCTCTGACACTATTGACTGGAATAACCGCTGACATTTGTATACTTCAAAGTTTCCAAAGCTCTTTGTGTTCTAATGATCTTATTTGGGGTTCCCAAGGACTTTATTTCAAATCCCACCTCTGACACTTACTAATCCCTCTGAGGAGAACTTAGATTCTTTATGTATTTTGTTCAATATGGTTGTTTAAATAGTCTCCACCATTAGAATATGCCCTTCTTTGGGACAAAGATATATCTAGGTTGTCCTTGCACCCCCAGTATTTAGCATTGTGCCCAGCATATAGTAGGTACTTAATATATGTTTGTTGACACAACTTACTCCTTTCTTGACCTTGGGTAAGTCACTTGACACCAGTGGATTTTCTTCCACTGAAAAAATTAGAGGATTGGAATGGTGATCTCTAAGGTTCCTTTTTAGCCTTAAATCTATGAGCTTCTGACCCTAGTAAGGTAGGTACTACAGGAATTATTCTTACTTCCATTTTATAAAAGGTACCTAGGAGGTACAGTAGATAGAACACAAAACATCTGGATTCCAAATCCAGAATTCTTTCCCTGACATCACCCTTAGCTATCATTAAGCCTCAGTTCCATGACATCTAACTTTAGAGGTGTGATCTAGGACCTCGGACAGCTCCATTTAGCTTTCATATGGCATTGAACAATTCCCAGATTAGATGCCATTTACTTTTTTTAAATTTATTTTTTTTAAACCCTTAACTTCTGTGTATTGGCTTATAGGTGGAAGAGTGGAAAGGGTGGGCAATGGGGGTCAAACTTGCCCAGGGTCACACAGCTGGGAAGTGTCTGAGGCCGGATTTGAACCCAGGACCTCCCATTTCTAGGCCTGACTCTCAATCCACTGAGCTACCCAGCTGCCCCCAGATGCCATTGACTTTTGAAGACGGAGACCTTTCTTCATCTTCCCAACTGTTAGTACCTCTCCCAAGTTGCTTTGTGTTATACTGCATATATTTTGTGTTGACTTGATCTGCACTTCTTTTCTTTTCTTTCCTTTTCTTTATGCTTCTTTTATAATCTTTGTGATCCTTGAAACAAGCACAGTGTCTGGTTCATGGCAGGAGTTTAGGAAAAGTTTGCTGAATTAATAAAGTACCTACTATGTGCTGGATGCTGTAGTAAGTGCTGGAGAAATAAACATAAAAAGTGATGTGGCCCCTGTGTTCAAATAGCTTGTTTTACAGGGCAGGAGCTGATGTATATAAATAAATATTATTCAAGGTCAGGAATGAAGGAAGAAGGTCAAAGAAAGATTTAGACAAAGAGTTTGGAGAACCTGAATCCCCTTTATTAGATAAAAATGTTGTATTTCTTCTTTTTAAGGAGTTGTTAATAATAACTAGAGCTTAGTGTTTTACTCTCCTTACCTCGAAGTATCTCCTGGATTCTATTATAATTTAAATCCCACAGCAGAGAAAACCAACACAGATATTTGTTGATTGATTGATTGATTGATTGATTGATTCAGCCTGATTCCCATCCATGTCAAATAAGAAGGAGAAGAACAGCTGGTAGAAGTCTTAAGGCTAAACCAAAATGAGAAATGAGCAACAAATGTTCAGTTATGGAGGGGTTATTGTTAGTTGCCTGATCCAATTTCTTCCTTTGTATCCACGGAGCTCGATGCAGTGCCTTACACATAATAGGTGACTAATAAATGCTTGTTAGAGTAGACCATTCTGCTGAAATTTTTCCAGATAGTTTCGGATCGAATGTCTCTGAATTTTGATTATCTCACAAATTGCCTCTTTGGTTTTTATCATCCATTTTATCATGAGTCTATGGCCACGGGCCTTCTTGACTTTTGCAAAGGTTTTCATCCTTCTCCATATGACACTAACCAAATACAGTCTGGAGCGCACAGCTACATCAGGGACACTCAGCGGGTCAAAAGGCCATAGCTAGGGACTGGTCTTGTCATGCAGCCAGCAAAGTGAGGCTGCTTTTGACCTCTTCCCTTGGGTCTATGCATAGAATTGTGACAGAGAGTCAATGGCATCTATTCCAAAGATTTCCCTAATGCTTCAAGTCTGGACAGCCAACAAGAAAGGGAAATAAACAAGCGCGGAGCATCCCTGCCCTAATGAATGGGCTTGGGAGCAGCCTGCAGCTCTTAACAAAGGGTAGGAGCTGTCGATGGCAGCTCTCGGGGTGGCTGGGGACCTTCCTGGGATTTTGGGGAGGGGATGCCTTATAGGCTGCTCTTTCTGCCTATGGGGCGCCCATCTTTCTTCCCAGGGTTCTGGATTGAGCAAGACATGCCTGCGTGTTTGGGTCAGGCTGTACTCAGGGGCTTTTCCGTTGGGGACAACACGGCTCTGGTGTGCCTAGGTATGTATATCAACTCATTTTTAATAATGCTGAAGTACGGCCACCAAACCAGATAGGAAAATAAGATTTCTTTATTAAAGTGACTTTATTAAGTCTGTTTTTCACCGTGGTGAGGGGCAGCAGTGTATTTGTGCTTGTGTTTGTGCGTAGGGGGGAGTAAGAGCCAAGGAATACGCACCGTCTCGCCTTTGGAAAAGGCAGCTGAGTTGTTGTGCATCTTTGAACAGAGTAAGCTCCGTTTCCTGACCTCTTATCAGCCATTCAGGGGGCTCTCTGCTTTTCAAATGGTTTGATGGAAGCTGGTGCCAAATGTCTTGTCATTTAATAACCAGCCCCACATTGGGCTCTTTTCAAAATGCCACTGCTCTGAGCATCTGCTGTTATTAAGACTGAGACACCTCCACACTGGAGAGGGCCTCCATTTCAGTGCTCACATCACTTGGCCAGTAGGAATAATCTGCCGCCTGTGGCTGCCTGGAGCTAATGTGGGCCAGCCAGCGTGCCAGGGACTGGGTGGCCAGGTTCTTCTTTATTGCAGATTATAAAATCTACTTTGGCCTTTTTCTTAATAAATGTTCTAAAAATGCTCTGTGAATCAGGAATGAGCCAGCTATTGCGTCCAGTTAACATCATCATAATTTAAAAGCTAGTATCAATCTGCATTCCATACTGGTTCTCATATTAAAAAAAGAGACTGGTGAGTATTTGTCCATCCAGCTGATGGGCAAGTAGCAGGGTGGCAGGTCTCTTGCCATCCGCTAGTTAGAAAATGTCATGGAGCTGTAGAAAGAGAAATGATTCTGAGTTCAAATCCCAGCTCTATCATTTGTTACCTACGTGACTGGTCAGGCCTCCGCTCCCTCCTCTGTCAAATGAGGAGGTTGGAGTGAGAGGATCCAGGTGCTGACACCTCCCGAATATGTGTTTGGAGTGAAGGACTTCCTTCACTTTCAAGCACAGTTCTCACGCATAAAAGATGTGAATATTGGACTAGATAGCCTTGGGGGGGGGGTCCTTTTCAGCTCTAGATTTGATCCTATGAAAGGCAGCAGAGCAGAATAGTCAAAGAACCAGCTCAGAGTCAAGAAGACCTGGGTTCAAACCCTCCCTCTGATCCATCCTGGCATTATGACTTTTGGACAAGTCCCTTGATTTCTCAGGGCTCCTAGGCTATTCTTTAGGACTCTACACCGCATGGAAGGTGCTTCAGAAGAGAGGTTTTTCTTATCTAGAACATTCAGAAATCACAGGTCTAATCTCTCTCTCTAAAATTCAAAGTGGATTCAGGATAACTTAACTTCCCTTTGCAAGTACATTATATGAGGATCTTTAACCCCTTCTGGATCATTGCTGTGAATGTAAATTGAATAACAGAAATAAAGCCTCGGCTAGTCATAAAACAATTGACACTTGTATGGGGCTTGAACATTTACCAAGGAAATTATACATATGAGCTCATCAGACTCATGACAGCCCTGGATGATAGGGAGTCGGTAATGATATCATTCTGTTTATTTTATAGATGAGGAAACTGAGGTTCAGAGGACTGACATGACTTACCCAGTGCTACTGAAGTAGAAAGAGTTAGAAGTAGATTCTGAGCCCAGGCTCTCTGATTTCAGAACTAGATCTTACTTCATAGAAGTTGTCTTTCCATACTTCCAGGTCCATACTTCAATTTAGTACTACTTCATGTTGGATTTGGCTGGAGGGGAAGGTTTATTTACTAGGTCACCATTATCAATGTGTTCTGGGTTCCCCTCGTCAAAGCATACTAGTCCAATAATGGGACCATGAACTCTTTTTTTTTTTTTTTAACATTTAATAATATTTATTTTTTAGAAAAGTTAACATGGTTACATGATTCATGCTCTTACTTTCCCCTTCACCCCCCGCTCTCCCCCTACCCATGGCTGATGCATATTTCCACTGGTTTTAACATGTGTCATTGATCAAGACCTATTTCCAAATTGTTGATAGTTGCATTGGTGTGGTAGTTTCGAGTCCACTTCCCCAATCATGTCCGCCTCAATCCGTGTGTTCAAGCAGTTCTTTTTCTTCTGTTTCTACTCCTGCAGTTCTTCCTCTGAATGTGGGTAGCATCTTTTCCATAAATCCCTCAGAATAGTCTTGGGACATTGTATTGCTGCTAGTATAGAAGTCCATTACATTCGATTTTATCACAGTATATCGGTCTCTGTGTACAATGTTCTTCTGGCTCTGCTCCTTTCACTCTGCATCAATTCCTGGACGTCTTTCCAGTTCACATGGAATCCCTCCAGTTTATTATTCCTTTGAGCACAATAGTATTCCATCACCAGCATATACCACAATTTGTTCAGCCATTCCCCAATCAAAGGACATCCCCTCATTTTCCAGTTTTTTGCCACCACAAAAAGCACGGCTATAAATATTTTCATACAAGTCTGTTTATCTATGATCTCTTTGGGGTACAAACCCAACAATGGTATGGCTGGATCAAAGGGCAGGCATTCTCTTATAGCCCCATGAACTCTTTATATAGAGGCAAGCAAGTGTTTAGACAGAAAACTCAGTCTATCACTGAAAGTTTTTGAGTATTTGGTTTTTGGTCAAGAGCAATGTGGATGAATTCCCAAATAGATGAAAAGACTGACATGACCATGAATTAGGAGCAGATGACGTATGAGGAATGACATCTACGTGGGCTTTGATCCTGTGTCTTTTTGTGTCCGCATATGTGCACTTGTGTTTGTGTGAGGGTATGCACTGATCCGACTTCTGGATCCAAATTGGGGATATAGAGCCCTTCAAACACTTAAATTTTTCATGCCCTCCCTGAGTCTTCTATTATCCAGGCTAAACATGCCCAGTTTACATGAAAGCTAGAAATAGCATTGGGCCAAGAGGGAGGCCAGGATGCCTATAATGCCTACAAATGATATCATTTGTAGGATCACAAGAGTTGGATGGGCCTTAGAGAGATAAGAAGACCAAGTCTGTTGTTTTACAGATGAGATAACAAGTAGAGAGTAGTAAAGTCATTTCCTAGGCTCCCAGAGGTGCTACATGCTCGAGGTAGCATTCAAACCCAGGTCTTTCTAACTCCAAATTCATGACTTTATCTTTTACACTAACGCTGCCTCTCTAAGGGTCCATGCCCAGAGAATCCATGTGTGCTCTGGAGGATTGCATTTGAAATGGAACTAAAACACCTGCAAGGATACATAAGAGAAATAGATGTGGATATGGCAAACAACTACCAGTGGGGGCATGGGAACCACAGAGAAGTTGCAGAATTATTCAAATAGCATTTGCATGAAATCTTACCCTTTAAAATCTTGGCCTGAAAAATGTTCACAAGTACTCTAGTGACCCCCAAGAATTAAATAATCTCCCAAAATTTCTCACAGCTCAAAATAATCTAAAAAGTGGACAAGATAATAGGTAAGTTAATACTACAAAATATAAGTGACTTTGTTTGGGGATATGGGACAAGACTGACAATTTAGCCCCCAATTCCTCTCCTCCCAAATCCTAATTGCAAAGCTCTTTAAAAGAGAATCTAAAAGATGCTCCAGGTAGTGTCCTTTATCACTAATTTACTTGTTGTAGGAAAAATGATCTTTGAGAGCAGTGTCAAAGAAACTTTCATTTTGTTTGAGAAAAAATGGCAGAGTTCAGAACACTGTTGATGGTCTAAGAGTCCAAAGAGGAAGAGGCTGGAGCTGATTCTTCTGAAGGACGCTTTGGTAACAAGTTCAAAGGAACCAAATTAAGGCTTGATTAGCCAGCATCAAATGGCAGGAGTGGGGTTCCATCTGCTGTTGAAATTATAAATGATAAAGCTGTGATTGAATCAATGGACTGAATATAATGATGAAATTTAAAATCCTGTGTTTGATTATAGTGGGCTCTTTCTAGGGGACACATTAAATGTTATTTACTCTACACCAGATTTGAGGTTCTAAAAATGATTTCTAGCTTTGGTAGGACACAATCTTTTCCTTTGGAAATCCCTATTACATTTGACATCCTCTACTTAATGCTATAGTCAGGTTAAACAAACACACAAAGCCAAGATGAGGCAAGGATATGATATGACATCAAAGCTCAGATATTTGGAACGTTGCTGTCCTCTGTGTCTTCTCCTGTATCTCTGGTCTCTTTCCCATCTCCTTTGCTACAACTTGGCTCTCTCCTACTATAATGGGGAAAAACCAGGGAAGGTGCCTTAAATATTAGATATGGGCTCTGTGGGTGGATAGGAGACAGGAAGGGACAATAGGAAAGACTTTACAGGTCAGGGAACCAGGTTTAACTACAAGGGAAAGACCATTGTCTGAAATGGCAGTTAAGCCTGACCAACTGTCACTCAGCCGCACCCAGCCTGGAATAAATACAGATTAATACACACACACAATGAGGACCTAAAATTACTAAAAACACACAGGGAATCAGTTTAATTATAATATGAGGGGACTGGAAAGGGGGTTCGGTAAACTATGGCTAACAACCCAGGACTGGAGTAAAAAAGGGTAAGATCCCCAGCCAACCTCACTTCTGCCAGGCTTTGACAGCTTGGCTAAGGACCTGGGGAAGAGGGCTTGCACTTGGGATCTCACAACTCTTCCAGGGATGTTACAGGATGCCAGGAACCAACTTCTCCAGAACTGATGTAGCCAGGTAGGGACTGAAGACTGCAAGCTGTCCACCAGATCACAGGCCACTTCCCTACTCAGTGCTGTCTTGCAGGATTGATGTCCTCTGCTTTCAATCTTCACCACACTCCACGATCCCAGGGAATCAGGGTGCGACTCCACTAGCTCTGAGGTCTCCCAGGGTCAGTTACTGCTTGTCCCAACCACCACGGAGTCCTTCTCAGAGAGAGAGCAAGCCACTTCCTGCTTCCCCATTCCATATGGAATTCTCCAGTCCTTCCTGCTAAGTCTCCTATATAACAACTAAGTAATCTTCCTCACAACACTACTCCCTAAGTGTTGCTACGCCCTTCTTTTCTTCTCTTTTTACACCTCTTTTCTTGCTGGTGTCATCTACTCCCTTGAGTTTAATTATTGACATTATGACAGAATCTAAATACCCTACCCCAGTTATCACTCTATATGAACCCATTTCCTCCAGGGGTTCAAAGTAGTTCACTTGTAGATCCATACATCCAATCTCTCTTCTGAACTCCAGTTCTATATATCCAACTTCCATATAACCTTTGGATTCTTTAGAGGCATCTGAAAGCCAACATGGGCCCAGATCATCTCGTTATCTTTTCCCTAGACCTATCCCGCTTCAACAGTTCCCTATTTCTGCAGGGGGCACCACTTTCCTTACTGTCATTCAGGTTTACAATGGTAGAATCATTCTGAACTCTGAACTCTCTCACTCCCCCTCTCATGCTCATATAAGTTGTCAAGTCCAGTTCATTCTAGTGCCCCGTCTCTTCTATCTAGCCACCCTGCTCACATAGTAATCGCTCTAGCTAAATGGAGAGAGACAGGAGGCAACATATGCTGGGCAAGTCAAACCATTACCATCATTTTGAACACCACTTGCCTTCAGAGTCACGAATCCAAGTAAATTGGGAATATCAGTGCCTCACCCCCAGACCTCTAGAGCTACTGCCTACCTCCCGGTGCTATCATTGAGGGGAGAAAATCCTCTGGAAAAGGAACCTACCTGTTTCTCTAGAACCAGCATCAATACTGCCCAACTAACTCCAATAGCGAAGAAACCTGGGGGTGGCAGTGCCACTAGCTCTTCTTCTAACCCACCAACATGGGAATTGCTTCTCCAGAAACTTGACATCTCCTAACCCTTTCAGTACTAAATTCCTTGGCACTTTGAAACGGTTCAACCTCAGAAATAGCTATGGTTTTATCATTGGAAATGAATTAAAGATACATTGTTAAGCACTTAGCCTCCTGCACAAGACCAGGGGGCCTTTCCAGTTTCCCTGCTGCTGAAACCTGCTGTGTTCTGTGTCTGTCTAAATAGAATGTGAGGTCCTGAAGAGCAGAGACTATCTTCTCTCTTCTATTTATCTCCCAAAGGCTGAACACAAAATTTGTTCATTATGAGTACTTAATGAATTTTCATTCATTCATTCATTCATTCATTCATTCATTCATTCATTGAGCCTCCTATTGCCTCTCACTTAAACTGTTGCAGTAGTCTCCTAATACATCTTTTTTCCCTCAGTGTCTCCTCTCTCCAATCTGTCTTCCATTGACTTGCCATATTGACATCCCTAGGATGACTACACCGTTGCCTTATATATGAAATTTCAGAAATTCCCCATTGACTTTATGATGAAATCTGGACACTTTGTTTTTACCTCATTTAACAATCTGCCCCAAGACTACCTTTCCAGACTAATTGCATATTAGTCTTCCTCACATTCTCTAAGTTATCTCAGAACCGGCAAACTTGCTGTTGTCTATACCCAACACTGTAGCTCCCAACTATAAGTCCTGCTCCTAAAACCATCCCCTTCCTCACTGAATGCAGCTTGGAAACTTGTTGTTTTGGCCAGTCACTAGCAAAGTTAACTGATACAGTCACTGAAGTTGTATGAATAATCTCTAAAAAAATTTCAACAACCATCTTGACTCCATGGAATTTAAAGAGTTAGAAAATCTACATTCCTATATTCATGCATGATTGAGACCAGAATGCATTGCTTTCCTGAGAAAGATTAACATGGGAATATGAATATTTGCCAAACATTCATTAATAAAAGATTTTCAGACTGACTTGTGAAACCTCCATGGAGGTAGGAGAATGGACCAAAGTAGGTCTAGAGCCTCTATTTCGCGACAATCCTTTCCTCTAGATCTAGAATGGGCAAGATTATTGGCTCAAATATATTAGGCCCAGTTTGTCTTTACTTCACCTAGTAGAAACCTGCCTCACCACTCACCTATGTACCAAGATGTGGACAAAAATAGCATGTAAATATACATTTTTTAATTTTTTAATTTTAAAAATATTTTTCCATGGTTACATGATTCATTTTCTCTCCCTCCACTCTAGCCATATAAATCTTGCTGAAGACACAGGAGCACTTCATGCAGGAGGCATTCCATTTTATCAATGCCATGACTAATTTTCTGAAAGTTTTCTCTCATTTGAACACAGAGCTGTATGGATGAATTCTGGGGGTTGGGAAAAGTATGTGTATGTGGTTGTGTGCATGCCCAGGGCAGGGTGTGAGGTAAAGAAATAGAGTTGGGAGTGCAGAGGACAGTCATATTCAATAAAGCAGGTAGAGATAGAGGGAGGGAGTAGGCAGACTGGGATGGAGTGATATGAAAGGAGAAGGGCATACCTTGTGGAGAAAAGTATTCTTCAAGACCATGAAGGACCAGTAAACACTGGGCAAGGGCTAAGTTTTCTCTTCAGTTGTTTTCTGATCATGTGCAATGACCTTACATGGGGTTTTCTGGCAAACACACTGGAATGGTTGTCATTTCCTTCTTTAGCTCATTTTGTTTGTGAGGACACTGAGGCAAACGGGGTTATATGACTTGCTCAGGGTCACATAGCTAGTAAGTGTCTGTGGCTGGATTTAAACTCAGGTCTTCTTGACTCCAGGCCCAGAGCTCTATCCACTCTGCCCTCTAGCTGCCCTAAGTTGCCCCTAAATTAAGATTTTTGCCCAGGGACAAAATCTAGTTGTCCAACCTTACTTACTCTGTTTGTACACGTTTTTCACTCCAGGAATCTCTGTTAATACTTGCTTTTCTAATATTTCAGAAGATAAGTAAAGCTTTTTCTAGAAGGTGGAAAGGGAGAGGACAAAATGGTGGTATGTGCTAATCATGCCTTCCTCTTTTTCATCCACCTCCAGACCAAACTCCCCTCACCTCAATCTCCCCTGCCCCAGATATCGCAGACCATCCCACGCCTGCCTAAACCACCCCGAGCATTCTTCTAGTAGATGATTAGGCTTAAGGAAACCGCATTATGAATCTTCAAAGGTCTTCATCTCCCCATCACATCCATTGAACTTGAAACCACATCAAAGACTGTCTAAATTAGGTTTCACTTCCCGGCGATTTTTCTTTTAACCACTAAAATTACAGGTGCCAATGGGGAGGGAGCACATGTTCAGGGTCCAGTGCCCCTCATTACCTAAGGGCCAATAACCCAATTTATAAGTGATGTCTTTGATGGCCTACATATGAATCATCCTCCATCTGACCTCCTGGGTTCTTCCTTCTCCTCCTGAGAGTCATTCTCACTGTAAACTAATTTTTGCTATCAGGTTTTCAGGTTCATTAATATTACCACTGAGGACCTTTTCTGTCCAGGCAGCACTGCCCAACCCTGCTCCTCCAATGCTGCCAGACGTTGCTTCCACAGAAGCCAGTGCTTCATTGTAAGACAAGCCTAAATGGCAGGGCCTTTGCTCCATCTTGGAAGGGTGCCACTCACACCAGAGGATGTTCAAGGACAAGAGCCACTGCCTCCAGGGGTCCTTATGCTTCTATACAATTCTCAGCAAATGTATCTGCTTCACTCTGCTCTTCATGGGGAATCCCTTCTTTTCTCAAACAAATAACTCCAGGAAAATGCCAGAGCCAGGAGGGCTGTAGATACTCTTGCACTCCCTACCCCTCACCTTACTTTTTCGACAAGAAGGAAAGAAATGACTGATTTAAGGTCACAGAATTGTTTGTGGACAACAAAAGTCATATTATGGGAACTAAAACCCAGATCTCCTGACTTCTGGTCCAGGACTCTTTCTGTTGTACCATAAGCATGTTCTCTGCTCTTTTTTGTTCTAAGAGATTTTTGGGGCAGTAAATTATGTAGAATTATCACACAGCATCAGGATCCATATGGCAGTAGGGACCATATGTAATATGATCAGAATGACAGGACAAATGTAGCAACCTTTCTATACCCACCCCCTTTTGCCTTCCTACTTCTTACTCTACCCAAGTTCCATAATGAATAGAAGATGTAACCAATTCAAATTGAGTCCCTTCATAGTCTTTATGGGTTGATCCAACTGGATTGCTAACCATTCTCCAACTCAAAATTCCATCTCTCACCTCTGCGTTTGCACTGGCTATCTCTTGCTGTGCCCCCTCCATGCCTGGAATGTGCTTCCTCTTCACCTCCTTTTCTTAGAATTCCTATCTTTCTTCAAGGTTCAAGTAAAAATGTTGACTCCTCTGGGAAGTCCTCCTTAATCTGCCAAGTTAGTGTTTTAAGTCTCTTCAAATTCTCCCAGTATCTGCTTACATGATTCCATATTGTATCCTCTCAGGAAGGTCACTTGCTAATGGGGAAGGACGCTTCCATTTGTTGTCTTTAGATCTCCATGGAACCAGGGCTGTGCAGAATAGATGTTTAGAATTTGTTTCATTTAATTTCTTAATAAAGCTATTTTAATAATGGCACCATATACGTTCTTCCTCTGATCCCGCTTTTGGGCTGGCCAGCAGTTATGGTATGATAGAAATAGGTTCCAGGCTCACTCTTGACTTCTCTTGACTCCAGTGAAAACACTGGACTCCCCTTAGCCCCAGAATGAGGGCACACACGCTTTCTATACTTGGTTTAACTTATCTCCAGCAGCATAGTGTGGCCGTAGCTCCATAATGGCCAACATCTATGCCTGCTCTGTAGAACCCAAACATGTAGGACCTGGGCACCCAATGCCACTGGGCAGAGCAGCGCAGATACCTGCTCCTATGGACGCTCGTAGTTTCCTGTCTCCATCCCACGTCTGAGGCATCATCTTCATTCTCCTTTCTAGCTCAGGACCTTTGGGTGTGACGGTTACTTAAGCGAGATGTTGACTTCATATCCGTAACCGTGAGATGAATGCTTCGGGGCTTCTGACATCTCTGATTGAGGAGCTATAAAGAGGGTTGGCCCTGATAGCCCTGTGAATGGCAGAGCAATCACGGGGGACCTATTTCGATATGACCCCACCAGTATTCATGATCTTATTCCTAACTACAGAGGCCAAAACACAGGGATTGGCATCACGAAGATCAGGGTTCAGACACTTCATCACTCTATGACATTGCACATGTGGCTCTCAGTTTCCTCATTTGTAAAATGAGTTGAATGATAGCCTGACCTCCCAGGGTTATTGTGAGGATTAAATGATATATTTGTAAAGAACTTCACAAACCTTAAACCTCTATGTAAACAGTAGCCACCTATCAGATACATCGTCATCGTCATCATCGTTCCTACTTAAGGAGAAGTCCCTTGGACAAAGCATTTTATGAAATTCAAGAAAGCTACAAGCTAGCAAAAGTGTCACCCCGTCTGTACAGATGCAGGTGATTCCTTACAGGACGTCAAGGAAGAGATGCCACCCTCGAAGCTACGTTACCCGTCTGAGATGATATCATGGCTGACTCACCAGTTGTTTGTAGAGGCTGCCCCAAACACGTGAAGGCTTCTCTCGGTGGAATGGGCGAAGGAGAACAGTCAGTTCCAACATCCATGAAGGCGGCAGAAGCAGGCTCTGTGGGTGCTTAGAGCTTGGTCAGACATCGAAGATGCCGAGGGCATCCACTGCTTCCCGAGTCATCATCAGCCATCTTGACTTTTGTCTCTCCACTGGACTTCGATGACTCTAGAAGGACTTTGTACAACTCGGACTCACTTAATCCTGTTTATGTATAGGTCAAAAGGCATCAGCTGTGATGCCATTCTGGTCCTTTTCCAGTATGAAGGACCACGGCCAAGTGAGATCTGCCGGTTCATTTTTGTCGGTTCTTATCGCCCTTCCCACAGCCTTATGCACATGGGGCCAAACACCATCTACTGGTTCTTCCATCTCCTTGGTTCCAGTCCTATGGAGCTATTGTACATACGCAAGGTCCAGTTTCTCCCCTCTGTAGTTCTCTTAGCTTGGCCTATGCTGATTTTGCTTTCTTGTGGCCCTCTGGTGGTCATCTCTTCCTCTTATTAAAATGGGTTGAATTCTTTGTTGCCTCCCCAAGGACCAAGTAGGCCCACATTGCTTCCATCTTCCTATCTCCTACTGTGTTCTCTTAAAATTAATATAATATACCATGGCCAAGTTTCCCCCATAGCTCTGGATAAGGTCAATAAAACTTCCTAGATGCATCTCTTGTGAAGGGGTAACAGGGAGGAAATGATGATATATTTGAATTGGGAACTCAGTGGTCCTTTGAATTTATTAATTAGGGAATTGGTTTTTGGATTATAAAGTTTGAGCTGACTCATCTACTTATACCTGGGCATCAAGGGAAGATAAATTTCAGCCCGTAAATTAATTATACTGAACTGAGCCACTGATATACAACTACTATTCCCTCATATCTAGGCAAAATATGGATTTGGTGAGTTGAAGATTATAATGGGAATGAAACGGGGTTTTGACTTGAATTATACAAGAAACTGATAAATTTATGCATGGGTTTATCTTGTATTTCTTTCTTTTATTAATGTGGTTTTCTCCCATAAAGGGAACCAAGATACATCTAAATCCTACTTTCATACAGCTGGGCAAAAGTCATCATGCCTCCAAATTTTAAAAAAAAAAACATAACTTGTATTTGATAATTTGTCCCTTGGAATTCTTTTTAGGTGCAATTTTGTAAAAAGGATTTGATTACAGATTATTGAGAGATGAGACTGAGATGTCTGCACAATTATAATGAAGATGAGCTCCTTTTTTGGGATAAGATCTGGGATTTGATCGTTACGGGACAACAAAAAAGGAAAGAGCGGCTAGTCAAGCAAGAAAGTTCAGATTGGAGATAATGTCATTTTGAGGATGCTGAGAGATTAATTTTCAAGATATTTGGGGAAAGAGAAGATACTAAACAATTGGGAAAATGGTGGATTTTGTTATTTTTAAGAAAAGATAATTATAAGGCTATCAGGATCTAAGGGGTCAAACACTTACTTTCTTTTCTCTACAAAATCTTCATGAAAGTAGTTTACATATAAACTGTAACTGGATAAAAATTTGAGAAGGCAATGGTGAATCATTTAGAATTCATTTTCTGTAATAGAGTAGACCAATTAACCAAAAGATTCAGGGAACACACGATGCCCCGCCTTTTTTGTTTATTTTGTCACCTCCAAAAAAGTATTTGATTGGGTAGAACAAAATCCAGTCTTCAAAGCTCCTCTGGGTTAAGTTCCCTCCAATGCATTTGATTACCAGAGATATTTGCCATGGCCTTGTTTGCTTTTGAAATGGTGTTGATCAAGTCAAGCCCAAACAAACTTCCTCAGTGAGATCCATAATCATTCAAGTTTCTACAGATCTCTCCACAGAGGAAAAACCTAATGGGTAAAGAATGCCTCACATGCAAGCTACGCTATGCAGTTGGATGGACAACCCATTGAGCTGGTCCATCAGAACATAAATCTCAGACATTTCAAATGGACAATGAACTGGCTCTATAATTGACCAAGGGAAGACAGTGAGCTGGATTGCCTTTGGGAAATTGTATAGTGATTTTATTGACCCGAGGCTACTTCCTGAAACATATCCCCATCATTTTTACCTTCTTCTGGGAATACCCATGAATAGTATAATTTCCCAGGCATAAAAATATATATGTTTAGCCTAGAGAGCAATGGAGAGATCCACAGTGGATAGAAATAGTCTGTGGCATATTACCCTTGACTAACTGCATTTACAAAATAAGGATCAAAACTATCTTTGCTACCTTGTTGCCTGAGGTACAAAAAGCCCAGAGTTTTGCATTTGTTGTGGCAGAAGATGTTCAACAAAACTGTCCCCGATCTGTGGGATGTCTGTCGGCTTCAGGGACGCTGCTTTGGAGAATGTAGAAGTGAGCTGAAGAGTGCTTATCTTGAGGATAATTTCATTAATTAAAAAATTAAATCTTGTAGTTTTTTAATCCAAGTAAAGTTATTTGATTTCACTTTATGTCACACAAGTCTGTCAATGCATTCCAATCCTGAACATGACTCAGTGGATAGGTCCGAGCTACGTCTGGCCCCGAGTGAGTGACTTTCTGGATTTGACTATGGTGACATATAATATAATATAATATAATATAATATAATATAATATAATATAATATAATATAATATAATATAATCATCATTGAATGTATCTTCAGGTCATGATTGGATCATATGTGTCAGAGATGGCCTTTTGAGGGTTTCTTTGCTGGGATCATCGCCTTCCGTGGTGACTGGGGTCTCGTCCAACTTTCAGATTATTTGATTCTTAATTCTTCTTACTGATTTCATTCTTCTCTGTCTAGGACCTGGCATAGTGGTCTATGTGGGTGAATTTACATTCAGGTAGACACTAAGCAGTGGAGCTGGACCCTAGCTAGGGGTATGGGAAGGGAGCTGTGGGAGACCTAAGAATGAGCTCCATGCCTCTGTTTGGTCCAGCATTGTGCCAGTTGTCTGCCATTGGGCTGTTCCAAATGCTTTTAGGTATCAGTTCAAAAGCAATTACTACAGAACCTTCTGGTGTTCCCTTCCCCCACCCACCCCTTTTCTCTGAAATCTAGAGAGGATAATGGATAGAGAGAACTGGAGGACCCAGCAACCAGCCGCTGGGATGTCAAATCGCAGAACTAGCCCAGTGTGAGGCTCACACTGACTGAATCAGAAGAATGAGGGCATTTGGCATAAAAACCGTAATTTTTGAGGGTTTACGGAACCTGATGTATAAAAACGCCATAAATAAAATGGAACAGCTGTAATGTGATAGGAGTGACTGCTCGTATATCTAAGTTACACACAGTAAAACAAGTTGCTCAGAAAAAAAGCTGGAGAAAGGAGAGAGAGAGCAGAGAAAATATCGAGCCATACAAAACCAGCGAAGATAAAGGCAAAGGACATAAATGCAGAGAAGAGTCATCACATTTGGTCTTTCCAAAGAAATTCCAGGGCATAAAACAAGGTTTTACACATGTCAAAAGGAAAAAAATCAGGAAGGAATAAAGAGAACACCAATAGCTCACAATTTTCTCATTCGTGGAGCTTTGCAGAATACTTTCCTCTTAATATTCTTGCTAGGGAGGTTGTGCAGATATGATGCTCCCCATTTTCAAGAGGAAATGGGGGCTCAGACCGAGGAAGTGTATTCTGGTTGGGGCTCACAGAGACCAAGTCTTCTAGTTGAGATTGGAATCGAGGTCTCTCTTGCCTAAATCTAGGGCTCTTGACACTCCTCAAGGGAGTCCCGTTGTGTTGTCAATTGTGTTTAACTTGGGTTTTGCTGCTGTTTCATGTTGTCTCGTTTAATTAACTTTATTTTTTAAATGATCAGAAATCTATTTTCTCTCTCCATCCCTACCCCATGGGGGGACAGAGAGAGAAAGAAGTAAAAAAAAAAAAAAGCAAACAAATTTCCTACAATAAATATTCATAGTCAAGTAAACAAATTCACTTAATGTCTGTCCTCAAAAAGTACTGATCTGGTTCTGTACCCTGAATCAATGCATCTTCTTTCTTTCTCAGAGAGAAGATTATAATCCCTTCATACCCCCAACAATAGTCTTTATGAACTGCTGTGGCTGAAGAGATAAGGAGCCTTTCTAACTTTGCTTGGCTGGCCTTTGGATGATAGACAGTGTCTATTGTGGAGCTCATCCCACTCAGGTGGGACCTGCTAGATGGAGGTTAAAAGAAAAAAAAATAGAAAAATTAGTCAGAAAATCAAGAAAAATCAAGAAAGGTATATTTCAAAGCAAGCAAAGTAGAAAAGTACATTAATAAATAATAATAATAATAATAAAATAAAAAAGTAATTATATTAAAGAAACAAACAAAAGTAAGAAAAAGGATATTCACAAAAAGAACAAAAAAGGAATATAAGAATTAAGAAGAAAACAATAAGCAGAAAAGAAAATAGAATTCGCAAAAATAAAGCCTTAGATACTAAGACAAAGAATAGAAATCAGAAGGAAAAAATAAAATGTGAATGTTAATAAGAGAAAAAAGAAACAAAGGGAGAGTCACTAAAAGGGAAAAATGAACGCTAGCATTAGTGAGAAAGAAGAAAAAAAACAACAACAGGGATTAACAACTACAAAAAAAAATCCTAGAAAAACACACCCAAAGAAAAGAAAAAGTGGAATTAAAAAATTAAGAAGAAAGTAATCAGAGAAAAGAAAAAAGTGTATTTAGATGAAACTCCCCCCCCCCAAAAATGCCAACAGAAATGGCAATTAACAACATAATTGACAAGAAAAACAATAAGAAAAAAAACAAAAATAAATTAAGAAAAAATAAACAAAAAGGAAAAAATATACATTAGGGGAAAAAAAAAAAACAACTTAAAAAAACCCCAAGAACTCCAATCCAGTTCCCGGCCCCTGGAATCCTGAAGCACTTTTCTTAAGAAAATGTCAGAAACTTGGAGTCCCTAGGAAGGACTCCAGTCCATTTAGGAGGCTGGAACTTGTAAAGTTTCTTGTGGGTCAATGGCATTTACCTTTGTGGGCAAAGGGAATTAGCCAGCATAATCCCCCAACCACAGGCAGCGAAGAGGCCATGGGAAACGAGATAGAAGGGGGAAAAGGGCAAAGATGAATGTGGTGGTGATTTCAGCAAGAGGAAAGAAGATTAATTTTGATTTTGACCATCTGGGTAGGAACTCACATCCCAGGATCATCAGGTTCCCTAAAGTCAAGGGGAAAGAGAGAAGAACAGAAATCCCTAATGGGAACTGACTCATAAAGCATGGAGAAAAGCCTCCCTGTCTTCCCTCCCTGGCTGGTGGGCTGCGGGTCCTGAGGAAGACAGTCATGGATGGGCTTGTTTATGGACATGCCCTGATTGCACTTAAGCAGTTGATGAAAGTTAGTCCCAGTGGGTTTGCATAAAAAATGATGGCGTCCGCTTGGCAAACTTTGCAGAGGGATGAAATATGGTCCTGAGGTGGAAGGGTGGAGTGTCCTTGAGGGATGGCAGAGGCTAGAAAAATAAAAAAAGGAGGCCAGGATATTGAGGCAGGTAAATTATTTATCACTGTGTTAGAAATGGGTTCCCCCCCCAAAAAAATGAGACTCCTCCTCTCCTTCAACCCAGGCCAGTTTTCAGCTGTGAACCCTATTTTAATTGTCCCCTCTTTTTGTAGCTTCCCCAGTACTTGAGCATATGCAGACCCAAAAGTATATTGGAAAGGCCTATTAGTTTGGAGTTAGGAAACTGAGGCTGAAATCCTGAAGGCAATAACAAAGAGTGGTTCTAACTTTCCTCTCTGGTTTCAGCCAGGGGAGTCCAGCTCTTAATTTTAACTACTCTGGGTCCTGTGTGACACCAGGCTGGTCCCTTAACTTCTCTGAAACTCAGTGCCATATAAGACGTGAGTTGATGCCCTCTAAGTTCTCCTGCCTGGCTCGACACGTATGACCCTTTTATAGAGCTAACAGTCCACCTTCGGCTCTTTCCTCATCTCCACCTCCTGGCTTCCTTCAAGTCTCACCTAGTTTCCCCTCCTTCAAGAAGCCTTTCCCAGTCGTCCTTAATGCTCACTCCTTCCTTCTCTCTGAAACCACCCCTCAGTGCCCCAGGATGGATGCTCTCTGCATGTATTTGCTTGCCTATTGTCTCCCCTGTTAGACTAGGAGCTCCTTGAGAGAGAGAACTGGCTTTTCTCCTTTTCTGGAGCCGTAGCACAAGATTTGGCACATGTTTTTTTAATTTTAAATTTTATTAAATTTTGAATATTTTCCCATAGTTGGCGCATTTTTTGGTCATCGTTGTGGTTCTGTCATCCCTGACTCTTCATGGCCCCGTGGACCCCAAGTCTTTCTATGCTCTACTTGCTCTCAGTCTGTCCAAGCTCTTGTTCATTGCTTCCATGACACTGTCCATCCAGCTCGCCTGCTGCCTGTTTTTCTCCTTTTACCTGCAATCTTTCCCAACGTCAGGGGCTTTTCCCAGGAATCCTCTTCTCGTTGTGTGACCGAAGCATGGACGCTTCCGCTTCACTCAGTATTTGTCCTCCCAGTGAAGAATCGGAATGAATTTTTTTTAGTGATGGCTGATTTGCTCTCCTTGCTGTGCGAGGGACTCTCAAAAGTCTTCTCCAGCACCTCAATTCAAAAGCATCCATTCCACCTCCCTCAGTTTTCCTTACTGTTCATCTCTCCCGGCCATACATTGCTACTGACTCTATGGGCCTTTGTCAGCAAGATTTGGGTTAGAATCAGGCGCTGTGGAGGGCTTAGAGCTTGGTCAGACATCAAATGGATGAGTTTCCTGTGATGATCAGAGAGAGGGGAACAGGACCTTATTTCAGAAATGTGAGAGACACACCAATAGGGGTTTCTCTTCCAGACGAATACAATAGCTTAAGGTGATGGGCGATGCTGACAATGTTTTCTTAACATTTCTTTGAAAAAAATATTTGGTTTCCCCAATTATATATAAAAACAATTTTTAACATATATATTTCTGAAATTATAAAATTCAAGTGGTCTCCCTTCCTCCCTTACGTCCCCTCTCAGGGAGATGATAAGCAATTTGATCTGAGTTATACATGTATTATTATGTAAAACACACTTCATTATTGCTCATTGTTGTAAGAGAATACTCATATGAAACCAAAACCCCCAAATAAAAAAACACAAATAAACTAAAGTGGAAAAGAGTATGCTTTGATCCACATTCTTGCTCCAGGAGCTCTTTCTCTGCAGAATTGTCCTGGGTTGTTGTAACGCTGAGGGTAGTCAAGTCTTTCCCAGTTGAGCATTCCACAGTATTTCTCTTATTGTGTACAATGTTCTCCTGGTTCTGTTTATTTCGTCCTGTTCATGTAGTTCTTTCCAGCTTTCTGAAATCCTCCTGTACATCATTCCTTACAGCACAACCATATGCCACCCTATATTCAGCCATGCCCCAGTGGATGCCCATCCCCTCAGTTTCCAATTCTTTGCAACCACAAAAAGAGCAGCTAGAAATATTTTTGGACTGGTAGATCCTTTCCCCTTTTTTATTGTCTCTTTTGTATACAAACCTAGTAGAGGTATTATAGGACCAAGGGGTAAACATGATTTTATAGCCCTTTGGGCATAGTACTAGAGTGGTTGGATTGGTTCAGCATTCCACTAACAATGTATTAGTTCCCCAATTTTGCCACATCCTCTCCAACACTGATCATTTTTCTTTACTGTCATATTGGCCAATCTCTTAGGCATGAGGTGATACCTCAGAATTGTTTTAATATGCATTTCTCTAATGAAGAGGGATTTAGAACTTTTTTCATGTAATTATTGATAACTTTGATGTCCTCATCTGAAAACTGCATGCTCCTTTGACCTTTTGTCAATTGGGGAATGACTTGTGTTCTTATAATTTTACTCAGTTCTTTATGCATTTGAGAAATTAGGCCTGAATTGTAGAAATATGTGTAAAAAATTCCCAGTTGATTGTTTTCTTTTTAATCTTGGTTACATTGGTTTTGTTTGTACAACAATGTTTTAATTTAGCATAATCAAAATTATTCATTGTACATTTCCTGATATTCTCTATCTCCTGTTTAGCCATGAGCGCTTCCCTTATCTACAGATCTGACAGGTAAACTATTTAGTGTTTCCCTAATTTGCTGATGGTATCAATGATTTCGAACTTCGCTTGGTACAGGGTGTGAGATACTGGTCTAGACCTAGTTTCTGCCATGCTGTTCTCCAGTTTTCCCAGAAGTTCTTCTCAGAAAGTGAGTTCTTATGCCCAAAGCTAGGCTCTTTGTGTATGCCAGACTAGACGGTTATGGTCATTTGCCACTATATGGTGTACATCTAATTTTTCCACTGATCCGCATTCTATTTCTTAGTCACTAGAGGCTGTTTTCATGATTACTGCTTTATAGTAGAATTTGAGAGCCGGCGGCCAGCTTGCCTTCCTTCATGGGGTTTTTCCTAGTAATTCTCTTGGTGTTCTTGACCTTTTGTTCTTCCAGATGAATGTTGTCATAATTTTTTCTGAATACATTATATTCATTTTATAATTTTCTCTTAACATCCTTTAAAGGAGAAATGAGGCAGATTTCGTTTGCGGCTCCACACGCAGCCTGGTAAGATGTTGAGTCATTCGTGAATAAATATGATACAAAATGATATAAGAATACCGTAGAGGCAGAATAACCAAGCTATTAAGAGAACTGGAGGGGGCAGCTGGGTAGCTCAGTGGATTGAGAACCAGGCCTAGAGACAGGAGGTCCTGGGTTCAAATCCAGCCTCAGACACTTCCCAGCTGTGTGACCCTGGGCAAGTCACTTGACCCCCATTGACCACCCTTACCAATCTTCCACCTATGAGAAAATACACCGAAGTACAAGGTTTAAAAAGAGAGAGAGAGAGAGAGAGAGAGAGAGAGAGAACTGGTCTCAGCTGGCCCTAGTAAGTCACTCTCCTCTATGCTCTAAGGCAGCTCCCCAGGATTGTAAGTTATCAAGGAGGTGCTAACTTGCATTAATAGAGGGATGGAATTTGATCCTCACAAAAACCCTGAGAGATGACTTATTATGCCCATTTTACACATGAGGAAACTGAGATAGAGAGAGGGGGATGACTTGTTCAGGACATCCCAGCTAGGAAGGATCCTAGGCAAGAATTAAACTCCTGATTTCTTGACTCCCAGGCTGGCCTCTATCCACTGAGTCATCCAGCCACCTCAGAATTAGGGTTTGGGGAACACCCCCTTCCAGGAACTAGCAANCTTCCTTCCTTCCTTCCTTCCTTCCTTCCTTCCTTCCTTCCTTCCTTCCTTCCTTCCTTCCTTCCTTCCTTCCTTCCTTCCTTCCTTCCTTCCTTTTTCAAGATCCATCCAAGGAGCCCACTGAAGCCAGGCTGCTCTGGGTTATAGACTTTCCTTTTCCGGGTTGGATCCAGGTCTCGTTCAGGCCATTTCATCCTCCAAAAAATATTCTAAAAAAGAAGGAAATGATCCTCTTGCCTCTCCCCTCTTTTTCCCTTAATATATACATATTAACATATGTATATATATCATATATACACCACTCCTCTGACTTATTTTTCTTGCTTATATAGATGTACATATAGAAAAACAAGTCGTAGGAGGGGTCCTTTTGGTGCCCCCCAAACATCAGCCCAAGTCAGGGAGAGGGCAGGAGAGGAGGTTGGGCCCCAGGTCCAGGAACTGCAGAGACTTCCCGGGAAATCAAGGACGGATGACGCTCAGTCCCAAATGCCCTGGGCCTCTGAGCGGGTACACAGCATCTCTCTCCTCTCTCCGAGGGGGTTGTGGGTGCTCATGACCAGGTTCTGATTTTATTTTTAAATGCTCTGATTTTTTCTTTTTGTTCTTTCTACCCATCTCCCTCTCCTTCTGTCGCTCTCTCTCTGCCCCGGCTCTTCTCGGCCTGATTCTCTTGCCCTCTTTTTTTTTTTTGGAAGGGGAATAGAAAAATGATAAAAGAGGTCAGGCTTTTCGGGAGGGGGTGGCTTCCGAGCGACACCAAGCCTTGGCCTTGACCGCTCAAGCTGAAGACCCTCCATCTGAGCCTGAGTAGGGATTTGGGAGGACTTAGTTAGGCCTGGATAAGCCTCATTGGTGTTTTGGCCTCCAAATATGGACATTGAGTGTGCAGGAATTAGAAAATTCATCATTCGTCAAATCAAGGAAATGAGTCCGAGCACAGGAGCCAAGGACTGGCTTCGCAGAGTGTCCTGGCCCCGGCCACAAGTTGGATCAGCAACGCTCTGCCCCCCCAGCAAACAGTGGACCGCACCTCATTGGCCCAGCTGTATCCCTGTATCCTTCCCATGCCTGAGCCTGGATCAATCGGATGTTTGTTTATTCTAGCCCAGGAGCTCCCTCCAGGTGCCAAGCACTGGTCTTGGGAGCCCTGGAGAAGGGCCCGGCTGCCATCCTGGAGCAGCTCGAAGCATCTGGGCGTCCGGCTGCCCGTGGGCTCGTGACCATTTTTATTAAGATCGCAGAGAAAGGCCTGCAGGGCGCCTTTAGCCAACCGGCCGAGGAGACCCCCGGAAGGGACGGCAACAAAGCAGGGGCCAATCTCACGCACTGGCCACGTCTAACAGGATACCATTCAATGGCGATCGTGGAAAGGCTTGATTCAGAGCCACCGCGAGGAACCTGAGTGCGAGAGATCCCAAGGACTTGCCGAGGATCCCAAATCCGGGAGTCATCGGAGGCGACGTTAGAATCCAGTACGTGGAGGGTCCTGAAGTCCTCCGTTTGGACTTCGACAATCCACATGACTGGTACAAGATGGCGGAGGCATCACTAGAGAGTGACTCGTCTGAGAAGGCTCTGTGGCTGCTGGGCGATTCGGTGGATGCAATATTGGGCTCCGGATTTGAATCTAGCCTCAGACGATGACTAGCTTTATGACTGTGGGGGAGGCACTTCGCCCCCCTCAGTCTCGGGTTCTTCATCTCTAAAATGAGAAAAATAATGCTGACTTGATTGTATTGTCGTGAAGTTCAGTGACGATAACAAAGATAAAGCATTTTACAAACTTAGTCATTATTTCAGGGCATGGTGAGCGCCCTAGGATTCAATTTCTTGTTTGTTTATTTAGTCTTTTTTCACTGTGTCTGACTCTCCATGACCCTGATTGGGGTTTTCTTGGCAAAGATATGGGAATGGCTTTCCATTTTCTTTTCCAGCTCATTTTACAGATGAGGAAACAGAGGCAGACAGGGTGAAATGACTTGCCTAGGGTCATGCAGCTAAGTCCGTGTCTGAGACCAGATTTGAACTCATAAAGATGAGTCTTCCTGATTCTAAACTCTATCCAGGGAGCCACCTCGCTGCCCTAATAGGATTCAAGGATGTGACTTTTTCTGGGGGGGAGGGGTAGATTCCCCATAAATCACAAAAGGTAAAAGTGACCTCAAACACCATTAAGAAAGGCAAAGTTTCTAGGAATATTGAGGCAATAGCCACGTTATGCTCCTTGGACTTGGTCTTAAATCTTCCATCTGTTTTTTTTTTCTTTTTGATGCTTCCCTTCCATCTTAGAATCAGTACTAAGTATTGATTCCAAGACAGAAGAGTAGTAAGGGCTAGGCAATGGGGGTGAAGTGACTTGCCCAGGGCCTCAGAGGTAGGAAGTATCCAAGGTCAGATTTGAACTCAGGACTCCCATCTCCAGCCCTGGCTCTCTTTCCATCAAGTCACCTTGCTGCCTCTATCCATTTCTTACTCTGTCAGATTCCATTTAGAAGGCTGTAGTCCATCTTGGCAGCCATATTTCAGGGGACACTGGTGAGCTAGAGATGTCCAAGAGAGCCAGCTACGGGTCCCCGAGTTTGTGATTCATGAGGATCAGTTGAGGAAACTACGTGCATTCAGCTGGAAGATGAGGAGCTTTGGTGTGGATGTGATAGGTAGGAGAGACAGAATTGTGTTTAGGATGGTTTCGAACCCTTCTCCAGATCATATGACCTAAGGCAAGTCACTGGAGTTTGGGCTTTCCTCTTCTGCGACTCTGAGACAGGAGACAGGAGTATCTCCCTGGAGATCCACTGGGTCCCAAAGGATTAGGTCAGTGGGAGCCATCGACAACAGAGATCTCCTTCTCGTATGTACAAGGATTTTAGAAGCAAACCCCCTGGGAGGGAGCCTGCCGAAGACAGCTCTGGAAGAGCTGAGGGCCCTGGAGCTTTGGGGAGTGCAATGCATCGGAATCCATCGGGCAAAAGACTGATCTGACAACGTCCAGGCTCCCTGTTGGGCTAGAAACAAGCCAAACGGCCTGGTTGGTTTTTAGTCGTTATTACCTGATTTCTGAGTCACAGCGTCCAGAGAGCCAGGCCATGCTTCTTCCTTCTCCCTTTTCGTGAGAAAAGAAAAGTCGTCCTCCTTCCTTTCGCCCCTCCTGGGCAGGTTTGGGCCTTGAACTCATTGGGAAATCTTCGAAGGCATCCCAAGAATTAATCACCATTAGTTCTCCATTTTAACAGCTGCTCTCTCCCTCCATAACCCACTGCAGTGGCGAACCTCTCTCCCTTTGCCGACATCAGAGTCCCATTACAGCTGGAAACCTACAGATATAAAATGCAGATTTAAGCTTCTTTTGAAACAACTTATACTTGTTAATCGTCCCTGTCCATACCAGGAACATAAAATCCTCGCTCTTGGATGGTGAGATGTCTCAAGGCAGGCTCGGCTCCTCCTTTTGGCGGCTGTGATCGTGCGCCCCAATGCCCAGCCGTGTGTGGCAGCTGTCTGTCCAGATGCCCACTGGTGGCCAGAGTCTGATCAGGAGTGGCATCTCTCTGCCAATCAGCTCCTCGGTCTTCCCTTTCTCCCTCCCGGAGATGTCCTCTGCCGACTTTGCTTTGAGAATGACCCGGAGCTTCACCTAGGAGAGACTCGGGAGCTGAGACTCAGGAGCTGCCCCCGGCCTGGTGTCCATCCTTGGATTTCTGGCCAGAATCGGGTCGCAGGGGAATTTATTTCCTGGTGCCCCAAGCCTCAGAATGCTCATTCGACCCATCCTTCTTTAACTGCTGGATCAACGGGCTGGTTCCCCCAACACTGTGGAGCCACCCTCTCTGTTTGGGGAGGTGGCGGCAGCTACTTCTTGGGTGACAGACGCCTTCCTCGTGGGCCTCCGCGAGGCCCAGAGCTGGGCTGGCCTTTCTTCTCGCCACATTACCTAGATTTCGGTGGCGGTTGTTCTAATAAACATTAAAGGTTCCCGGAGATAATTATTTTGCTTAATAGTAAATTGTATTGTAACATGCCCAGAGGGATAGAGAATGAAAGGTAGTTAAGAATCGACCATGTTAGGAAGGTAAGATCATTTCAACTAATGAGATTATCAAGGAAGATGGACTTGGAGGAAGCCATTATGAAAGCGACTCACCGGAGGCTTCCGCCAGGAAGAAGCGTCTATGTCATTATTGGAAATGGTCCCCAATAAATGGCTTTTCAGATTGTAAAAACAAAAACAAAAACAAAACAACTGAAAGAAGGAAAAAAAACTCAGGAAAATGGTTTTTCTTGGACATTTTTTGCAGCCCCATCTGCTGTTCATTCGTGGAAGTGTCTGGGTCGAGATTGCAAACTCTGGAGGATTTTTTTTAAATGTAAAACTCAGAGTAGCATTTGGAGTCGGATTCATTGACACCCAGAGAAATCAGTCAGTTCATTTTTGGGGGGGGATTAAAGTAGGGATGAGGGGAGAGTCTGGGACTCTGGATGAGACTTTGTGAGCAGACTTAGACCTTCTAAAACTGGTGTACCAAGTCACTGGGTAGGGCAGGGGAGGGCAGGGCAAGGCAGGGGGTGCTGATTTCCAATCCTGCCCACTAGTCAGTGGGAGTGAGCGAGAGGCCTAGTTCTCCAGAACTGCCTAGAGGAACATGGAGGTTTGTTTGAGGCAAAATAAAAGAATGGAACAACAATCGCAATAATCCTGGTCAGGCATTTCAGTGTCACAATGTGGCCTGGGCAGCCTTGGGGTGGGCTTTCTGTACCCCAAGACAATTGTCCAGGGACCAGACTTCAGAACATCCTGGAACCGGGAGCTATTGGCCTTATTTCTAAAATCCATCCACCCCTTCAGGACCCCAATAGAAAGGAACCTCCTCTTCCTCCCAGGCTGATTATTAAGCAATCCTGTTCTGCTCTTTTGGAAGCTACAGGAAGCCGAGTCAAATCATTTCTCTCTCTTGTTTAGATTTGGGCTAACCATGACTCAAAGGCCAAATGTGATTTGGGAGATCCTAGAACAAATAGCTGCATGGAGAGGATGCTCTGTGAAAAGAGCCACTTAAGGAGGCCAGAACCTGGAATTAAAAGGGCCAGAATGAATAAATGAGGGAATCAATACAAAAGAAAAGCATTTGTTAAATGCTTTGTGGGGGCCAAGCATTGTGTTGGGATACAAATACAAAAGGGAGACTCTCTCCATACCCTGCATAAAGGAACTTACATTTTAAGGAGGGGGGTGTGCTGGTGTGGCTGGAGTGTTTTGGTTTGGTGAGTGCAGACACAGAAGAGTCTATTCACACACCTTTTGGAATATTGATTGAATTACAGATCCATTAAAGCTGGGGGTGGGGACAGGAGGCGGGGATACATGGCAAAGGTGGAAGCCTGAACGTTGGGAAGATGGCCAAGGCTGCCTAGATCTAGTGGGTGATGCGAGCACTCCCCCATCAGCCCAGTGGAATCCCCAGGGATGCATCACTCATGTTTCTTATTATATCTGATGAGTTTTGTTGTTACTCTAATTAATAAATATGTCTACTTGTTCTTTATTGCTGGGAAGCCACTTCTTTGCATTTCCACCCCGGCACTCCTTTGCTATAATGAGTAAATCAGGTCTGGCTTAGAAACTGGACGTCTATAAAGCAGGGCCATTGGAGGGAGAGGCAGCGTCTCATCCTGGCCCCGATGGTGATGCTGGACTAGAATTGGGAGTATCTAGGGGGAGAATCTTGGTCAGATAAATATTAACTGGATATCTGGAGCAAGTCTCTCTTCTCTTGCGAGCCTTCATGCTCCTTCCCATGGCAACAGAAACTGTTGGGAGTTCCTAACTCAGACTCATGTGAGTTTGGGGTGTTCTCTTGCCTATATCATCTACAGTCCTCCTCCATCTTTTCCTCCACTTCTTCCTCTCAACCTCCCGTAACAGCCACTAAGCCAACAATCCCTCCGGCTCTGGCCCAAATCCCATTTCATAGGCTTCCCATGAAGAAGAAGTTGCCATTTTTCCTTCCTTCCTACAAGGCGAGTGTGCCCTCAGCATGTCTCTTTTTCTCTTTGTCCCTGCCAGGTTTGGGAGCTTGGTCTGAGAAGTTGGATCCTTCTGACTGATTTTTCATCTCTAATTTTATAGTCTGCCTGGGTTTTGCAGTGGATGGACCATTCCTGGGCACTTCTGGGTATTTGAGTCCTTATTCTGCTCTAATATTTTCTTTCACAATTAACCAAACTAGCATGCTTGGAGAAGTCTCCAAAAAGAGAATTCGTCTTAGGAGTTCTGGACTTTGCCATTGGGTCAAAGTTATTCCTTGAACATTAAGGGTCTCCAGCAGAGGCCCAGATGAGTGGTGGGATCAGGCTTGTCTTCTTCAGAGCTCTGTAGGTGTTCCTTAGGAAAGAGCAGCATCCAGGCATTGACTGTGTCTTGGGGAGAAGGCCCCTCTCAGTCCCCCTGTGATGCGGATGCCATTTCTCTAGGTTCAGGAAGGTCTCAGACTTTGCAGTCAAGCTCCTGCATAGCAGGGGATAGTTCTTAGCCAGAAAGACCTTTGGGCACACCAATGCCACACTCAGCTCAGCTCTCGCTTTCAGTATCTCCTTCACCATCATCAACACCTTCACCACCATTGCCATAACTGGCCTTCCTACCATCCCTATCACAATGACCGCCATCATCCTTACAGCCCCACCTACCAACAGCACCACCATCCGTCAGCCGGCCAACGAGTATTTACTAAGCACCCCAGGGAGACAAAACCCCACCCAGGGACGGCTCCTGGTTGCAAGTATTTCCATTTCCATCAGCACCACCAAGCCTCAGCGTCACCATCATCAGTGGGCGCAAATTGCTCGGAACTGCAAATCAGAAGCTGATCTCTTGCTCCCCTCTAATCACTGTTCTTTCTGCTGACGCCAGGCACCCCTTTTGTTTGCAACTTCTGCTCTGCAGACTTAGATATTCATTTCGAGCTTTCATTTTCAAGTGAATTGACCAGGATAATATTTACCTTCTGGTATGTATTAGAAAGAGTGCATTCAAGGATCAAATGCCAATAATGTGGTACTGCTCAAAATCCCCAGTGAAGTATAAGTCCAAGGTAATCTCACACAAGCCATAGATTATACAAACTTGCTCCATTCAGTGATTTGCTCGGCCTGATTCATGAACACATAAATAAATAGATAGATCCATCATGGAATAATTCTCGGGGAAATGATAGGACAAGACTTATGATGGGAGGATTTTGAAGAGGCGCCTCAATTTAGCCTGCAGTGAGAGGGCTGTATAGACACACACACACACACACACACACACACACACACACACACACACACACACATGCGCGCATCTACCTATAGAGGTGTGTGGGCACATATAGGTAGCTGATCAATCTGTTGCTTCATGGGAAATCTGAAAGGATGACTTTCTGAATAAACACTCCAGGATCCTCGCAGGTCATGCCCCGAGAACTAGACCTCGGATTTTCTTTAGGAACAGGCAGCCAGTCCCTTCATTTTATAGAGGATGAAATTGAGGGTCAGGAACCAGTCTGAGATCACCCAAGCAGGAATTGGCAGTTTCGAACCCAGATCCTTTGACTCTTTCCACAGCAAGTTACCTAAGGTAACAGATACTGAATCAAGAGAAGTCCAGACCTCCCCTCCAGGTCACCATAGCTGGGCTGCCTGGAGCCTTGGTGTCTCACGGGCATATCCAGCTTTCTGCGGACTGAGCTCAGCCTTACCAAGGAGTTCCTAATCTCAGGGCCCAGGGCTGGCGCTCCCTGACTCCAGCAGCAGCTAGATGGTGCCATGGCGCACAGAGCACTAAAGACCAAAGTTCAAATGCAGCCTCGGACACTTCTAGTTGTGTGACCCTGGACAAGCAATTTCACCTGCCTGCCTCAGTTTCCTCATCTGTAAAGTGGGGATTATAACAGTGCCAACCTTGAAGGGTTATATGAGGTTCAGATGAAATCATAATTGTGAATCCACTTAGCATAGCTGCTGGCACATAGTAGGGGCTAAAGGAACGCTTATACAGCCCTGTTGCCCCCCCTTCTCTCCCTTCTCTCCTCTCCACCCCACCCCCACTTCCCTATCATTTCTGGAAAACACCCAGACAAGGACCCATCTTGAAATGTCTGATTGGAGCCTCCCATTTCCCTCCTCCAGTCTGAAACCCTCAGCTGTGGAGGTCCGAGAAAGGCTCTCCTCGCACTCTGGACTCTGCCAGCAGCCTCCAACCTTGGATGGGCTCCCGTGGAACCTGACTGTCAGAAACATGTAAAAGTCCAGCTTTCCCATCCCTGAGATGGACCCAGGACCATCCTCAGGGGTGAGACTCAGGAGGAAGCAGTGGGGTGAGCCCCGAGGGCTCTGCTCAGAGGTAGGCAGGGCACTGTTGGGAGAAGGACCTCGGGCACCGGGCACCCTCCCAGAATGGCTGAGCAGGAAAACGCCAGCAGACATGGCTTCTGTTGAAAATCTCCTAGCAGGTGAGAAGCAAATGGAAACAGTCTTCCAGATGAAGAGCAGGAATTCTGGAGGCCTCAGTCTCTTTGCTGGTAAAATGGGTGCAGTTAGACTTAGGGCCTCCCAGGGGTCTTCCCTCTCCACGGCTGCCTGAGGAGGACACCGGAGGGGATGCTGATCTCCCCATCCAGGAAACCAGACAGAGCACCCTGAGGCCTTGCTTGGACATGAGTGCTCTGTAGAGTCCAGCTGCCTGCCCAGTGTCACCTGCCTCTGTTCCCCGATACTGATGGGCACTAGCTAAGCATTGGACAGTTACCATCTCACTGCATCCTCACCACAGCTGAGGGGTAGGTGCTATTATAATCCCCATTTTACAGATGGGGAAACTGAGGCAGAGGTTGCTGAAGTGCCTCGCCCAAGGTCACCCAGCTAGGACACGACAGAGGCTGAATTTGAACTCCAGTCTTCCTGACCACGCAGCAGCTCCCCTGGCCACGTCTTCTTCATGGTGCCCTTCAGCCAAGTCTTCTGTCTGGGTCCAGCGGCCCTCTTCTTGTTCCTCAGGGGGTGGCAGCCAGCATCCTGGGAGGTCACATCTTTCCCTTTTAAAGCAGTGCCCAGGGGCATCCCTCGGGAGCCGCCAGCAGGGTGGCTGCTGCCTGGGGGGGGGGGGGCGGCTTGCTCTCTCCCTTTTCTCCCAGTCCAGCACATCCGGCCCTGTTTGGTTCTCTGTTCTGGGGCCTCGCGGCGGCCACCCTTCCAAGCCCCACGTGGTTTTTAGTTCTCTGCCGCCGCCCCAGAATGCCTCCGGGCCGAGGCTCCTCGGATAGCAGATGAAGCAGCATCCGCAGCAGCATCCGCAGCAGCCCGGCTCCTTGTGCGGAGTGGCCCGGCTGCCACTCTGGAATCCGGGATCCCCAGCTGGTCAGCTGCCCAGAGAAGCCCCCGGGGGCTTCTGGAGCCCGCCTGTCCCCAGCGATGACGGGGCTTGGGGGAGAGGGGCGGCCTTGCCCTGCTCCTCCTGGCAGGGACGACCTCCGACGGTCCTAGCCAGATCCCAGGGCCTGGCCCAGCCTCCCCTGGGCTTTGGCAGAAGCCGGGAGTTTTCCAGCCCTCTCCCAAGGGCACAGGCCGCCGGGGCTGGCCTCCTCCTGGAGTGCCTGGGGGCCGGCGGGCGGGCCCCGGAGCTGCCCAAAGCCGGGCTCGCTGATATTTGGGAAGAGCTGCTTTACGAGCCTGTTGACCTGCTATTAGGGAAAGCTTTGCTTTCAGCAAAGGTAATTAAATGACAAAATCATTGCTGCAATTGTCAAACTACTCATAAAACAAGAAATGAAAAAAAAAAAAACCCACCCCGCCCCCGCCCGAGATAAAGAAGTCCCGGCCGCTCTCGGCCCGGCTCCGGCTCCCTGATGTTAATTACACTGAAGCGGGCGAGTCCTATTTTGGTGCCGCTCCCGGAGCCTCCCGAAGTCCTGCCCAGTTTATCATACCTGTCAACCTCGGTGCATCACGGCCTAATACTTTATTAAGAAAAAAAATCATCTGGGAGCGGCTGATCCCATCTAAGTACATTGGGCGGAATGGAAGACTAATTAAAAAGCATATTTTTACATTATTAATTTCGGAGTTTCACACTTAATGAATGTGAAATGACAGGGCTACTATTTTTATATTCTGGCTCTCTGGGCTCTGCAGGCGG
The DNA here is from genome assembly GCF_016433145.1 of Gracilinanus agilis. Lineage (NCBI taxonomy): Eukaryota > Metazoa > Chordata > Mammalia > Didelphimorphia > Didelphidae > Gracilinanus > Gracilinanus agilis. The sequence goes on from NC_058131.1 coordinate 724,255,210, forward strand.
GGGAATTCAGGGCTGGGGATTTCTGCCGCCGCCGCCGAGGCGCTGCTGGGGAGCAGCTTGTTTTCCAGAGAAGCCCGGGGTTTGGGTTTGGTTGTTTTTTTTTTTTTTTTTTCCTTTTTCTCTCTCTNTGAATTAAGCAGTCCTCCTGGAGAATGAGAAATTCAGTGTACATGGATGGTATGAGCAGAATGTGTTCTTTGGATTGTTCTTACTATCTGGCTACCATCAATGGGGTGGTGCTGCCTCTTTTTCTTTCCTTTTTTTTTTTTTTTTTTTTTTTTTTTTTTTTTTTTTTTTTTGCCTCTGCCTTTTCCCGGGAAATTACACCAAAGCCTGTAAGAGCCACTTAAAAAGAGGAGTTGAGTAGATGTTATTTTTTTCTTCATCATATTGCTATAAAAGTATTTTAGATGAGGTATAAAATATGGTTTTTAAATGATATTATGATTTGCAAACACTAAAAAATAATTGCAGTGCAGTTTCAAGAGAGAAAACATCTAATCTTTATTGTGTAAGACAATGTGATAAAATATTTTACAGCCAAAAGCTCATTTTGCATCTGGAAAATTGTGTAAACTGATGGGGGGAAAATCTCATTAAAAGCAAAGGTTATTCCTTAATATTCTTCGAACAGAGCTGCGAGGACCAAGTCTAGTTTCCTTTCTCGTATTTATAAATTAGCCCATTGTAGGAAAGCCTAATATTTTATTTAGATAAACACGCCGGATGACAAGCCTGGGCAGGTAGACGGCGAGATTCCGGAAATCTGCCCGCTTTCCTGGGAATCCTCTCCGATTGCCATTCGGCAGAGTGCACGCCTGGGAACGGGGTCCCTCCATTCGCCACTTGCCACTCGCCACTCGCCAGGGCTGGCCGTGCTTTTCTGGTCAGGAATCAGGGCTCGGTTCCTGCAAACTTTTCGGGCTGCCTCGTCGAGCTCTACCAAAGGGGCCATGCACGTCGCTTTAGGGCTGGAGGGGAGAAAAATGGTATCGTGTTGCGGCTGTTGTTGTTGTTATTATTATTGTTTCCTCTTTTAAATGTGCTCACAATTACCTCTCTGTATTTTTATTGTCTTTCTCCAAACCACAGAACTTCCACTGGAGGGAAAGGCTTGCCGGGGAAGCTCGCCTGCCTCATGTAAATATTAGGAAATTGCATTTGGACAAAGTGTGGGGCTTTGTGGATGGTGGCTGGCGCGGCTCCAGCGTGAATTAATCTGGATAAAGTTACTCTCTGTTCAACATGACCAAGAGTTTATTTTCTTAAAGTATTCATTTGTCAACAGCCTCCCTGCTGCATTGGGGCTGCCTGGGCTGGTAGAGAGAAGGCAAAGAGGCATTGATTGCTATTACTTCCACCTGGTGCCTTGAGGAGGCCATTCTGGGCCATCTGATGCAGAATTGGCCTGGCCTTCGCCCTATTTATTTTTATAGAAAAGTTGAACGGCAAATGGCAGGAGTGGGACAGAACGTGCATGGACGTCCTTATTAAAAAGAAATCTCATTTTCAAAAAAAGGAAAGGAAAGAAAGAAAAGAAAGAAAGAAAGGAAGGAAGGAAGAAAGAAAGAAAGAAAGAAAGGAAGGAAGGAAGGAAGGAAGGAAGGAAGGAAGAAAGAAAGAAAGAAAGAAAGAAAGAAAG
>NC_058131.1:724257214-724293083 GCF_016433145.1 Gracilinanus agilis
CCCATGTGGCATCTGGGGAGAAAAGAGTTCTAGGCCAGAGCAAGAGCCCGGCTAAAATCCACGAGCACCAACTCGTGCTTTTGTTTCCCCAAATATCACATCTTTGAGGGGGGGCGCTGCCTCCCCTGCCGCCCCCCTTCTTGAAAAGCCACCTAATGGGGACAGCCAGAGAGCAAGCCCCAGCTCCCAGGAGTCTCCGGGGCCCCTTTCTCCCACGCCCTTTGTGGCCAGGGCCGGGCTCCCGTTTCAAGGAGTTGAAGGGAAAATGGAATTTAGAAGGTTAAGAGAGAATTCGAGGCATTGCCCGGCTCGCCCCTCGTGGAGCTTCCCGGGCTGCTTCCAGAGGGCCGGTGCTCGGTGCCGGTGCCCGGGTTTTTCTTCCGCCGTACTTACCTCGTTCCCAGGCTTTATTATTCCAGATTTCAGTTGTTGCCAAGTATTAATCAATATATTATGGGGCTCCGCTGGGCCAGCGCACTGAATCCCGGTGCCCCTCGGGTTAATCTAGTCAAGAACTCGGAAAGTGTTTCAGACATGGACACAACATGCGGTTTACTATTATCATTAAATGAGGTGAGCTGGGACTCGATACATATGGATTCGGAATTGCATAAATTTTGATTGATATCATTTGAAGAGCGAGGCTCAGAAAGCCGAGATTTTGTGAAAGACGATCCCCAGGCCTGCTCGCTCTCCCTCCAATAACGCTGGGGAAGGCAGCTGGCTTTGAAATAGCGAAAACATAACAGCCATACTTAGTTTGAATAATGGAAAAAAAGAGGGAAGCGATCTTGACCCCTGCCTGACAACAGCATGTTCCCAAAGTAGCCCCGTCCCCAGGGGCTGGCCCCCACTCAACAGTAGCAGAGCAGCCCCCCTCCCCCCTTCTCCCCTTCTCTTCTCTGAGATATTTCCCCGTCTGGCTCCTTCCTTCCCTTCGTTCCTGGGTAAAACCTGATCTATACAACACACACACACACACACACACACACACACACACACACACACACACACACACACAGTGGTCTGGATGCCTATATGGGAAGAGAGCTCTACAGAGTGGAAACAGCCTTTTCCGTCTTTGGCACTATCTAGGCGGCTATTTAGCATGATATCTGTTCTACGGGTCTCTGTATATTTAGCTCAAAGCTGCACTGGACAAATGGCTGGGGCCAAAAGAAAGGCATTTTCACAAATTCAGGAAACACTTGAGAGGTAAAACTAACATCCTGAGACAGGAGGCGAGCCAGCTTTGGACACCAGGTTGGACCTGGGAGGCCTAAGGAAACCTTCAGCCAGGAAGCATCTGCCACAGGGGTCAGGACTTCAGGGACTTTGCATGAAGGGAAAAAAAAACCAACAAAAACAACCGAACTTTCCATTCACCATTGCAACCAACAGGCCTCTTCATGGGAAATTGGCTGCCCCGCATTAAACTTTTATTAGAATCAGAGTGGAGCTGCCACTCGCCACGGGTTCTTGGGAGCACCAGGGAGCTCTTGGAAGGCCCTGCCTGGCTTGATCAGAGTTTGGCTGCCCCGGAAAACTGTTTCTAGGTCTCGGGAGGAGATTCCTCCGTGGCTCTTCTAGCCACTCAAAGTTGTGCTTTGGAAAGCTGCCCTCCTCCAAATGCCTGCCATGCCAACCAGCCTCCCCATTGTCTCCCTGCTCCTTGGAGCCTCCCCCGGGAGGGAGTGGGTGATTGTTACACCTCCAAGTGTTGATTGGGTTGTATGTTCTCCTCCCAGCAGTGCCAAGGCAAGCTTTCCTTCAAGGGGGTAATGAGCTCCAGCAGCTGCAGGAAGGAGAGGCTCGGGATTGGGGCTCCTGGAAGGCCCCCGGGTCCCCCCTGGGCATCATGGAGGGCCAGCGTCCAGTGGCAGCTTGACTCTGAAGTCCGAGCCCGTCCCGGGGGGCAGGAACATTACAGGTTCGCCTTCCCTAGCGTGATCCTCCTCCAAGCTCCTTCTCCATCTTGGCAGAGACCCCCCACAGGTCAGCCCCTGGAAAAAGCTTTTCTCTGCATCTCACCAACAGGCAGCCAGTGATTAAAAAGCAGGATTAAGGCAAGAATCCACAGCGGCTTATCTGAGGAAAGTGAATCTCTTTCCCCTCTTCCATCAGTTGTGCAAGGCTGTGTGTGTGTGTGTGTGTGTGTGTGTGTGTGTGTGTGTGTGTGTGTGTGTATGGGGGGAGCCCCCCCCCATTCCTTAGCACTCATTATAGGCTCACAATTGGTGCAAACATCATGGGGGGGGGGGAGAAGGAGGCATAAATCAAGGAATAAAAAAAATAGTTTCTGCACATTTTCCAAAGCCACGTCGTGCTCTCTGAGGTCCTTTTCATTTTAACCAAATCAGGGGGAACTTGTCCTCCCAGCGGCGAGGCAGATGGAACAATAAATCACAGCGCCCATTGCCTGCCTGCAGTGTGCTCGGCGGCCCAGCTGTCACTTGTGTGTCTCTTTGGTTTTAGCTGACATGGGCTCAGGTCCACTGTGAACCAAGCTGGACCTGCTTTTTACAGTCATATCCATCAAAACGACCAGGAACCATCAACCCACTGCCGCGGCCGCGATCGATGCCTTTGCTCATTCTCCGGCCAGGCCGGGGCCCTGCGCCCCGAGAGCCCAGCCGGGCTGGGGAGAAGCACCTCATTTTCCCTCCCTCCCTCGCTCCGTCTTTTTCCCCTTCCCTCCCCTGCTTGCCTCCAGCTACAGCTGTGATTTTCTGAGCAGTATGGGCTGCCGTGATTAAAGTTGCATCACTATAGAGAGAGAGCAAAGCAGATAACCGGCGCCATCCACTCACTCCACCCCGCGCACAAGGGAGGAGGTGGGCAGGAGAGGAGGAAAGGAGGGCAGAGAGGAAGGAGAAGGAGGGAAGGAGGAAGGCGAGAGAGCAGGGAAAGGAATTAGAAAGGAGGGAGGCAAGAAGAGGGGGAAGGAAGTTAGGAAGGAAAGAGGGAGGCAGGAAGGCAAAGAAAAGGGGGAGGGAGTAAAAACGAGGAAGAAGGAAGGAAGGAAAGAGGGAGGGAGGGAGAGACAGTGAAGGGAGGGAAGACAAGAAAGGAGGCAAGGAAGGAAGGAAGGAGAGATGGATTTAGAGAGGCCAGGAAAGAAGGGGAAACACAGCTGCCTTGCAGGAAGGAGGAAAGGGTGAGGCTAGTATGGCTGGGCTGCTGGGGCTCCCCTCTTTTTTGGAGGCAAACCAGACTCCCCTCCCTACCACCCCCTCTCTGGCTAGGAGGACCCATACCCTGCATAACCTTCAAGGCTTGCCCAAGGTCAGCACAGTCGGACCGCCTTTGGGTGGCACTCTGGAGCTGGCGATCAGGGCCCTAGCTGGGGTGGGTTTCAGGTCCGCCGGCTCAGTGACAAAGTGTCATCCCACATCTGCCGGTCAGTGATCTTGACCTTGGCTGGGCAGCAGCCCAGGCAGAGAGGGGGAAGAAGGGGAGTTCTGGGTCCAACTTGGAGAGGGCAGGGGAGGCAGCCGGTCTGGGCACCCAAATGCACCTCTGTGACTGCTGGGGGATGCGGAGGTGAAGGTCGGGAGGAGATTGGAAGGCTGTGTAAACTGTCTGGACTCCCGGCAAGGCACAGTGTTCCTTATTCTACTATGTGCCACCATAGCCGGGGTGTAGCCCACCTGCACACACAGGGAGGATCGGGTACACGGCATCTCCACGTAGGGAGGCAGGAAGGGGGCAGTGAGAGAGCTCCCTGCCTTTCTCTGGGCTCAGGCAAACAATGTCCACCTTTGCAAGTTCAAGGAATTCAGGCAGAGGAGAGGCTGCAAGGAAGCAGCAGCTCAACTTTCTCTCCCTTAAACTCCCTTTCGTCCCCGTGTCAAAGCCCTTTAACACATTTTAAAGTGTTTGCTTTTGAGCCTGATAATTTCACATCTTGGGGGGGGGGGGTTAACCTTTGGTCACAATTGGGCAAAAGCAGCTTTCTCCAAGTGGGGCTGCAGAGATAGGAAGCTGAAAACCCCCAACCCAAATCTCGGCGGCTGCTTAAAACTCCCCACTTAGGTCAAGTGAAATTGATTATATTCTTTTATAGCTGAACTCTCTGATTTTGACTGAAGGTGACAGCTGAAATGCGCCAGAACCCTTTGGAATTCCAGTCCTCTCTCCAATCCCCACTATTCCGAAGTAGAAGAAAAGAAAGTTCTACCATTAGGAGGTGGCCAATTGCTTTGAGAAAGAAAGTGGAAGGGGATGTGTTCCCAATTCCCTGCAATGCTATTTTAAGGAGACACAGTTGTCTTCTTAGCACAGTGCCTGGCACATAGGAAGTGTTATAGACATGTTAGCTATTATCATATAAATGGTAGCTGTCATCACTTTCATTTTTTTTTCAGATATGATCAGAACAGTAAGATATTCCTCCTAAAAGCTCAGGATTACAGAGGCTACATCAGCCTTCCTCTACAAAAGGAACTTGCTGGATTCTTGTCCACAGCCGAGCCTCAGCCAGTTTAGGGCTTCACACATTTTTAAGTACAAGCAGTTAGGACAATGGGAACTCCTTTTTGAGGGGCGTTTTTGTTGGTGAGGCTGCCAGCATGGGGGCAGATGCCTTGTACCCCACCCATAGGCTCTACACAGGCGAGTTCAGAACATTTGGCTTTCTGATGAGTCCCACTCTGAATCCTGTGAACATAGCTCTCACCAAGTTCTTCTCTGGGTGGCTGGAAGAGCCAGCTGAAGGGGAACTGGGAGTCGGAGGGCACAGGCCCTCCTGCCTACGTAGGACAAGAACCCAGTTTCAGGGAATCCACTCCAGAAACCTTGGATTATCTCCTTTGAGTTCTACTGCAGTCTTCCTGATTTTTGCTGGAAAACCATAACTACGAAAACCATCAGGCTCCAAATTCACTTCAGTGAGGGAAAAAAAAATCTGTGTATTATACAACAGACTGCAGGAAGGCTCAGGGCCAATTCTTAACCCTTTCATTGCCCCTCGAAGTCACTCTACAATAGTCCCTTTAAAGTAAGGACTTGGTTCCTTGAAGGAAATGCCAAAAAAGACCAATGATGACTATGACTGGCTCCCAGGTCCCTTATGAGCAGAAGCGAGAAGTTGCAAACTGTATTGGAAGAGTGATATTGAAATATAGTATGTTCCCGTTGTTGCTGCTAGTCCTAACACTGAGTAGTCATAGGGCACAACTCCTAGTCCCCATTTTTCAAGTCTTGACTTCCAAGGCTGATAGCTAGGAACCTGCCCAAATAGTTGCATGACTCCTCAAATTAAAAAGAGGTTACACCCTCTCTCCTGATTCTTCTCTTTCTCTCTGTCTCTGTCTCTCTCTGTCTCTGTCTCTGTCTCTCTGCCTCTGTCTCTGTCTCTCTCAATAAAATATGACTCCATGCAATTTCTTTTCAAAGAAAGATGCTGTGGCCATCACTGTGCTGGTGAGGATTCGTTGGCCATTGGCCAGTGGGTTTGGTTATCACAAATCAGAGGCAGACTTTGAGGGCAGGGGCCAAGGAGAATCATTTTCCATGTCAGAGAATAGCCCAGGAACTATGTTTTTAAATCTTCTTCTGTTTTTTGGGAGTTTTTTTGAGGCTCAGTTTCCTTTTAATGCCTCGAGTCACCAGCAAGCCTGAAGTAGGCAGCATTTCTCCCTCAGAAAGAGGCAGGGTATCTCTCCAGCTGCCTCCCCAGCTGCCTGGGATCTGTTTGATGGGTAATTAAGAACTTTTGTCTTTGGGTGGCTTGACATGTTTTTTTCCAAACATGCAAAGTGCTAAAACAACACAACAAAACAAGACAAAACATGCGCAACCACTGCCTGGTGCCACACGAGCCATGTGAGGGTTTTAAAATCTACCGTTTCCCCCCTTCCTGTGCTTCCTGTATTCTCTGAGCCTGGGGGGCCAAGGAATCCAGACCTGATTTTATTTGTTTATTGCACCCCAAAGACAAGCAAGGGGGAGCCGCCTCGGAGAGCTTTCTTTTCTTTGGGGTAGGAGACCCTTTAAATGAGATCTCTACATCCCCATGTAGGTATCTGCCTTTGTTTGTGGCTGTCTGTATTCCATCCCCCCCCCCCCAACTAGGGACAACTAGCCCTCCTGCAGAAGCGAGGTATACCTAACATAGCCAATTAGGTCAGCTCTAGCAGTGGTCAGTGCCTTTTGGGAGCAGAGCTGGTGAGCCGTTCTGTGGCCAGAAGGAAGCTGCTGTCCCCCAAGTGCTTGAAACCTGACCCTTCCAGTTTGCCCCGGGCTATTTCAGCCTGCCTGAATCATGCTGGATCTGTTGTGGGCATGTGGTTTGTGGGCCAGATACAAAATGGAAGAGAGACGCGATTTGAATCGCTTCAGTGCTGCCTGGCAAGGATCAGGGTTTTTGCAAGAGGCAGACTCTTGCCGTTAGAGCTCTTCAGGACACTGTGTTTCTTAGGGGGTCCCCCACCCCTTATTCATGCCATTTAAACCACTCACCTTTTTTTTGTTTGTTTGTTTGTTTTTTTACCCTTAACTTCTGTGTATTATCTCCTTGGTGGAAGAGTGTTAAGGGTGGGCAATGGGGGTCAAGTGACTTGCCCAGGGTCACACAGCTGGGAAGTGTCTGAGGCTGGATTTGAACCTAGGACCTCCCGTCTCTAGACCTGACTCTCAATCCACTGAACTACCCAGCTGCTCCCCACTCATCTTTTGTTAACGGGATCCTCCAACCCACCTTCCAAAGAGGAGGGTCAGGAAATGGGACGAAGGGATATGGATCAAGTTTGGCCCTTATTCAAGGGCGCCATTAAGCCGCTGCCCATGTTCCTGGCAATCTGCAGGGTTGGGGCTCCTAACCTGGGCTCCATGAATTAGAGGAAGAGAGCCAGAGCCAGACTGCAACTGAATTGTTTTCCTTCGTTTCCATTTTATTTGATTCATTTTTTCATTCATTTAAGCACGTTATTCTGAGGAGGGCACGAATCTCCCAGCCTCCCTCACACTGTCGGCGGGGCCCCCGGATTCTGGACCAGGAGAAGCTTTCCCAGCCACCTCTTTTGCAGGGAAGACTTTGGGTGAGCAGGGATCTGGCCGTTTTCCTCTCAGTCCTACCAGGCTGCAGAAGCTACAAAGGACATCGGGAAGGACTTCACCAAACCCTTTTATTTCAAGGCAAAAGAAAGTGGGATCCAGACAGTGACTTTCTCAAGGTCACCCAGGCAGAACCTAGCACCTGGCGCCTTTCCCCTTGCAGAACAGCGCCCTGTGGAGGGGCCCAGAGCCCAGGCACACTGGGGAGAGGAGGGGGAGTGCATTCCATCCAGCTTCCTCTACTACCAGCACCTGGTCCCCATGGAAGGGCCGGCCACGGGATTTGCCAGTGTTTCAGGCTGGAGGCACCCACCTGGAGCTGGTCGTGGGCCGGTAACCCGGCAATGAAGGGGTCCCGGCCAGTCTGCTTGGACTAGCCTGAGTGGAGAAATGCTTTGCGGCGAGCTAGGCTGGAGCTTGCCATTCGCCCAGGTGACATTTTGTAGCAAACAAGGAAATCACAAGTCCGGGAAGCGTCTATGGCATGCCAACAACAATATGACAGTTTTCTGTGCAAAGAGAACATGACACTTTCCCAAATATCAGAGGAGCCTCCCCTGCTCAAGGGACTCCCGACTGTCACTGAAATGGAAGGTCACAGGCTGCGTTCCTGCTTTCTCGAGTTTCAAAATGTGGCGGCGGACGGTTTGCACGCCGAGCGCTGCAGGCACAGGGAGATCTTTCCCTTCATCTCGGAGCGCTCTGACAGCCCGAAAAGGGCCCTGCTTTGACAGCCGGGACTGGAGGTCTGAAGGTTCCACCCCCCCAACCCCCAACCCCCGCCCGCTGCTGGCCCGCAGCAGCTCTGAGGTGGAATTACCCATGTTAATGGGGGGCCTGGGTATGTGTCTGCCAGGCACGGGCATATCTCCGCCCTCCCCTTGGGCACCTCTGGAGGAGGTCACTAAAAAAGCAAATCAAAGGAAGCCATGGGGAGTGGCTCATTTATTCATTCATCAAACATGAAACCCCTGCTACACACTAGGCACTGGGGGACACACAGAGATAAAAAATGGAACTGTTCCTGCCCTCCAGGAACTTATATTCAATTTTGTGTGTGTGTGTGTGTGTGTGTGTGTGTGTGTGTGTGTGTGCGCGTGCATGTGCTCTGGGGGCAGAGGATGAAAAGAATAAATATTGTCCTAGAGACCATTATATGGTGCAGTGGGCAGCGCACTAGACTTGGAGTTAGGAAAACCGACATTCAAATGTAACCTCAGAAACTAGCTGGGCTCTGTTGGCCTCAATTTCCCCATCTCGATTTCCTCACAAGAACACCTACACTCCAGTGTTGTTCTTTTTTTTTTTTTTAACCCTCCCCTTCCATCTTGGAGCCAATACTGTGCATTGGCTCCAAGGCAGAAGAGTGGTAAGGGTGGGCCATGGGGGTCAAGTGACTTGCCCAGGGTCACACAGCTAGGAAGTGTCTGAGACCACATTTGAACCCAGGACCTCCCATCTCTAGGCCTGGCTCTCCATCCCCTGAGCTACCTAGCTGCACCCCCCCCCCCCCACCAGTGTTGTTCTGCAGATCAAATGAGAGTCTATTTGTAAAATGCTTTATAAAAATGAAGGTACTCTAAAGGATAGTTTTATTATTATTATTATTATTATCATTTAATCTCGCCATCATCCTTATTATTATATTCAAGCATATGACAGACTGCGTGGAATGAGGGAGACCTCGAGGTCAGAGGCAGCGCCTAGACAGAGCCTTGAAGGAAGCTCAGGATTCCAAAGGGCACAGCAGAGAAAGGAACGAAGCCTAGGCGGAGGGCACGGCCTGTGCCAAGTCAGGGAGAGATGATGTGGAAAGAAGGGGCCGTCCAACTGGACCAGAAAAGAGAATGCTGAAGAAGGGAAGGGGCGGCGTGTTGTGAAAGGCTGGAAAGGAGGCCGCCCCTAGGCGGCGCTGGTCCTGCACACCCACCTGGGTATTTTATCCCAAAGGCGATAGGGAGCCAATGCAGACTTTTGAGCCAGGGATGGCTCACAGGGTGCCATATAGAGAGATGCTCTTTGAGAGCGCCTTTCCCCTCCCTCTCCTCCCTCTCTCTTCGTGAATCTCTTGCAAAGCAGGGCTCACAATGATTGACTTCCCTTTCCTTTGAACCTTGCCTTGAGAGGCCGAGGGTGCCTGTGCCATACGGGCTTCCCGGGGAACTCGTTTTGGAGATGTTCTCTCCCAAGAATGGCTCTGAGGTTCCCGAAGGGGGTTCCGATTCCCCGCCGTTGCCAAAGTTGGCCTCTGGAGCAGCCCTGGCTGGAGTGGGGGCTGTCCCTCTGCCTTGGCCCTCCCTGAGTCATGAATGTGAGCGCCGGGAGATGAGGAAGACACAGTGGGTTCCTCCTCGCAGACAGGAGACTCGACTTTGAACCCCGCTCAACGTGGCCGGCCTGTTTTTCAAGCCTGCTCTCAGCTGTGCTCTGGAAATACAAATTCTTTCAAGCACGTTCTTTTAAGAGTGGGGTTCCATTTTAATTAGCAGAAGGGGAACACGCCGCCCGACATGTCAATAGAGGATTCTTTGAGTTAAAACAAAAACAGGCTGCTGGCTAGGACTAGAAACAACATTCACTTGAAAGCAGAAAGCAGAATGGAGACGGGTTGGGGCCCTGGCGCAGCCCCCCTCCCCTCCGCACACCTTGGCCCGCAGCTGATGGACTTCCTGTGGCCCCCTTTATAAGCAATAAGAGTTTAATAACTGAGGGCAACTCTATAGCAATCTTTATATGGGTCAAGTGGCTTAAAAGTATGCAGTAAATGCCGAGTTATGAACCACATTGCCCCCTCTGGAAGAGCGCAGCGAGCACGGAGAGATTAGGTTTCATATTCTGGAAAAAAGGTGTTTCAGGCCCAGGCCGGGAGCGGAGCAGACGTGGAGTTGGGCTGATCCCGTCATAAAGTCACTGGCTGCTTAATCTGCTGTGTTATGGCCAGCCCCGGAGCCTAATAGGCGAGCCCAGCCCGCGCGGCCCCCACCATAGCAGGGCCGCCTCGGCTTTCTCATTAGCAATCAGCTAATTCTCTTGGTGTCTGCTCGTTTCAAATCAGGGCAAGAGCCTCTCTTCCTGGTGTGAAGCCCAGTAGGATAATAGAAATAATGGCGTCTAATCAGGGGCAAACACTTGAGATCTCACATTCCTAACTGGCTGGAGGGACTTGGGTGAATTGGCTGCTTGGCAGCTTTTCACGGCTCCCAGGGTCCCACTTTGCTCGCTGGGAGCAGCCCCAGAGCCCGGCACCCAGGGGCCCCCGGATCTGGTGGCTGCCTCTATCGCCCGGGGCACAACCAGGGAACCCGCTTTCCTGTTTGGAAGGAACCGCCGAGGGCGACGGAAGCCCAATTTCCCAAAAAGTCTCACAACAGAGATGCGAGGAGGTGACGAAGGAGTCCCCTGGGACCGGGGCAATAATGGCCTCCGATGGCCCCGGGGTGCCTCTGGTGGACACGTCTTCCAAAATCTGGGCTGTGGAGAGAAAGTTGCCAGTGGGAAGAGCAGCTTCCCCTTCTCGTTAAAACAAAAGAACACAAAGCAAAAAACTCCTGCTGACAGACGCTTCGGTGGAGAGAGGGATGGCCTGGGAACGGGCATCACTCCGCCAACCAGCATGACTTAAACACACACCATGGACGGGCAGAGGCAATGGGACCATCCCTCCACCCTGGATTTGAAAAGAAACCCCTCTAAGAATGGCCACTTGGGTGGGATTTGTTTATTATTATTAATAAACAATTATTAGAATGATCATATAATTATGTATAATATAAATATTATAATAAACATTATTATAATTTTTAATCGCATTTTAATCCCAAATGAGGAGACAGACTCAGGGAGGTCACTCCACTCGTCCATGGTCCCTCAGCTAGTGGCGATGGAGAGGAGGGATTTGAATTTGGCTCTTCCTAACTCCAAGTTCACCATATCACGGTTTCCTAGTTGTGTGGCCATCGACCAAGTTGCTTCTTGTAGTTTCAGTTTTCTCCTCCATGAAGTCGAGATGACGAGCCCTTTACTGGCATCCTTGATTCGTCTCCTCTTTGCTCTTCCCCTCCTCCGTCTCTCCTCCCAATTTGGACTTGGCCACCATGGCTGCCTCTGTCGAGTCCTCAGACTAGGAGTTTCTTCTTCTCCTGAGGCTTGGCTTTTCCATCTTCAAAGATCCCTCCACCCTGGCAGCCCCCAATATTCCAACTGAGGAGTCCCACTCAGAACCTCTCGTTCCCAAGCAGCTCAGGCCCCCAGTCATCTCTCCCTCTTCTTTCGGCCCCATTTCGGACTCTTGGCACCAGTTCTCGGGCAGGCTCCTCCTTTCCCTTCCCTCCTCCCAGTTTATCTGCTCCCTTTAAAGATGGCCTTCTTCAGCTAAAATGTAGGCGCACTGAGGGCAGGGACTGTTTGGACTCCTCACATTTCACACTCAGCAAACGGCCCATAAATGCATGCTGACTTGGCTCTTGGCACTGGGCTGCTGGGAAGAAAGTCATCATCTCGCCAGAAAAGGGAACTATTGTCATTATTTTGAACTAGAGTCAGAGAACTGACACACTGCCTCATCCCTGACATGAAGAAGAAAGGAACGGCCTTGGGCTTGACCTTGGGCTCCCTGCCAAAGAACCTCATTCTCTTCCAAGGGGAAATCCGGAAACCCGCATAATGCTAAGCATTCATTGATTTCTAGTTAATTTTCTTTTCTTTTCTGCTAAGTAACTTAAGCCATGGTCAGGCCTTTGGTCCAGGCTGTCCCCTGGAGAAGAAGGTCCTTAACAATAAAAACTAGCATTTACAGACCAGATCATTTTTATTGTTTGCCGTTCAGGCGTTCCCTTCACATCCAACTCTTTGTGACCACATTTGGGCTTTTCTAGCCAGAGATCCTGGAGTGGTTGGCCAATTCCTTCTCCAGCTCATTTTTGGATGAGGAGATGGAAGCAAACAGGGTTAAGTGACTTGTCCAGGGTCACACATTTAGTAAGCGTATGAAGTTGGATTTGAACTCATGAAGATGATTCTTCCTGACTTTAGGTTCGGCGCTACGCCCACTGTTCCATATAATTGCCCTAACATACACTAATTCATTTGATGTTCTCAACAGTCTGGTGTAATATCTGAGGATATCTAGTCCAACTCGACTGAGGAGGGCAAAGGAATTGCTCAAGATCACTCAGATTGACCAAGCATCAGAGGGAGGATATGCTTTTGCCTCCTCTGACTCCTCTCTCACATGTTCTTTTTGATCCCAGTAAAGACAACCAGGAGCCCTGGGTAGAATAGGAAAACTAGCAAATGGAGATTTGAAGTCACGAAAATATAAGCAATAATGATAGCTAATATTTAAATAGCATTTACTTTGTGTCAGGCAATGCTCTAAGTGCTTTACAATTATTATCTTATTTGATTCTCACCATAACTGTTAGATAGGTGCTATTATCATCCCCATTTTACAGATGAGGAGACTGAGGCAAACAGCTATTAAGTGACTTATATAAGGTGACCCAGCCTACAGGTGTTTGAGGCTGGATTTGAACTCAGGTTTTCCAGACTCTAAGCTCAGCATTCTATCCACTGTATCAACAACCCACTTCTTAACGATAAGAACTGCCCCAAAGTGGGACTGAATTAGGAGGTAATCCATTGTCCTGAGCTTGAGGTCTCCAAAGAAAAGAATAGACCCTTGTCAGGTAGGTTGAGGGAGGGTTTACTTTAATACATGCATTGGATTATAGTGGACATTCTTAACCTGTTTTGAAGTCTGGATCCTTTTTGTGGTGGTGTGTTAAAGCTGAGAGACACCCTTCCCCTGCATAAACATATGTGGAAATCATACTTATAAATAATTGAAGGGAATACTAAATTTCAGTTAGAGACTAGTAAACATCCAGAGAAATCTTTCTCCAGAGAAAGAACTGATAAGTAGATATGAGCAAGATATTGTTTTATATGTACATATATCTGTTTTTTGGTCAAATAATGCCTTCTTTAATGGGGGTAAGGAAGGATTTACCTGGGCATTTTAATGTAAAAAACAAATAAATAAATTTAAATAAAAAAGAGATTAGTAAAAATAAAGATGTATGTCCCCTGTCTATTTTCAAAGCTTTTTTGAATCCTATTCATGATCCCAGGTTTAAAATCTCCAAACTAGATAACTCTTACAACTCTAACATTTTCTGATTCAAGTAAAGATGACAGTGAGTAGAAGACATCATCCCTAAATTCAAAACATTTACAATCATATGAGGGAGTAGAATGTAATGAGTCTTTAAGAGTACCAACAAATGAAGAAGGACTTAAATTTGGATATGAGTTGGGAGGTAGGGGTGAAGATAGGGCAGCCAAAGGACCAAGATAGGAGGAAAGATATAAGAAAGTGATAACAAATAAGCTGCTGCTAGTCATCCTTGAACAAATTGTTCTTCTTTTAATATTATAGTTTATAAAAATGCATTGATTATTTGTCTTTTTTTTTGCAATATTTTTGTGCCCTAGTACATGATCAATTTTTTTTTAAACCCTTGTACTTCGGTGTATTGTCTCATAGGTGGAAGATTGGTAAGGGTGGGCAATGGGGGTCAAGTGACTTGCCCAGGGTCACACAGCTGGGAAGTGGCTGAGGCCGGGTTTGAACTTAGGACCTCCCGTCTCTAGGCCTGACTCTCACTCCACTGAGCTACCCAGCTGCCCCTACATGATCAATTTTTGTAAAAGTTTGATGTGGTACAGAGAAATATGTATATTCTTTTGTTGCCCTATTTGGAAAATACCATAAGTATTTTAATGCTGGTTTCTCCAGAAATTTGTTACATTCTATATTTTCCCTTTTATTTATCTTTCTATTTGGATTATCCAAAACTGAGAGAAGGATATTGAAGTATCTTATCTTATCACCACTGTATTGCTGTCTGTGTCTACTTGTAGTTCAGATGATGTTTTTGAAGGCATTTGGAGCATACAAGTTAATAATACTGATGTTGTTTTTTCTTGGGTTCTTTTCAGCATGGTATAGTTTCCTCGTTTATCCCTTTCCATTTGTTGAATGTTTGTTTTGGTTTTGTCAGATAGTGTAATGACAACTTCTGTTTTTTATGTTGTCTGCATCTTAAGTTTTTTGTAAGCAGCAAATTGTAGGATTTTGTTTTCTTATCACTCTTTTTCATTTTATTGTATTGTTTAATGCATTTACGTTTAAAGTTATGAGCAAGATCTGTATTTTTCTCTGCCTGTCTATTTTTTCAAGTCATGATTCCCCTTCTTTTAAAAATTTAACCCTTGTCTTCTGCCTTAGAATCAAGTTGGTTTTAAGGCATAAAAGTGGTAAGGGCAAGGCAATGGGGGTTAAGTGACTTGCCCTGGGTCATACAGCTAGGAAGTATTGGAGGTCAGATTTGAACCTAGGAATTCCTATCTCTAGGCCTGGCTTTCAATCCACTGAGCTACTCACCTGTCCCCCTGATTCCCCATCTTCTACTGTAAGCATAGTACCATACTCCTTCAGTTATTTTATCTTAATTCTTTTTAAGATGACCGTGTTCCCACTGGCTTTCTTCTCTTCAGCTATGAATCCCTTTTCTCATTTATTACACCTTTCTCTCTGGAGTTTTGATTATTAGTTTCTCTTCCTCTAATGTTTTTATCTTATTATATAATTCTTCCCCCAACCTTTTCCTTCTCATTTACTCAAGTAGATTTCCCCTTCCTCTCTTCCTCTTCCATTAGTCCTATTCTTAAGTTTTTAAAATTTCATTTTTGTGCCCCTTTCCAAAAAAAAACCTCTCACATTCTCTTATTTATCTATTATCTCTTTCTATTTGCTCTAGCCCCCTCCCCCATGTTCTGATTCATAACCAATAAAATATCTGTTCTTTCTCTCTTTCTCTTCTGTTTTCTTCATATAATCAAAACTTCTAAGACACCCATTCTAGGGTATCCCTTCTGGGTGGTTACTGCCATTGCCTTATAGAACTTGTTTCATGGGTTCCCCTTTTCCATTGTGCCTCACTCCTATAATCATGCCAGTCATGTGGTGTCAGAGATAACACTGTCCCATTGTAGGATCCCTCCCTCATCATATATTCCTCTATATCTTCCTTATATTTTTCATGTGCCCTCCCATGTTAGAATGTAGTTCATGATAACAATAACAACAGTGGTTTACTCCTAAGAAGACTGTCACCAGGTTGCCCTAGCTTGCTTCTTCACTGTTATCTCTCTAGGACTTCCACTTTTACCTCAGTCTCCTTTTTTATATTTAGAAAGAAATTTCTTTCTGTTCTCTTTGTTGTCATTCTGCTCTTAATGTTTTCCTTGGTTGCTCCATTTTTTCCACTTCTACATTTCCATGGTCTAGAGTGTCTGAGAAGCAAATAATCTCTTCAGTCCTGGCTTTTTTTATAAAACTGTTGTAAACACCCCTTTATTGTTGTACATTTATCTTTTCTCACGGATGGTTAATCTCAGATTTGCATGTAGATCACTCTGTGCTGTATCCTGTGCTGTATCCACTGCTCTTTAGAACACATCCCATTCCCTCCCACCTTTTCTGATTGGAACAGAATACGCTTCCATTATTCAGATATTCTTCCCTTTGTATTTGAGGGTCTTCCTTCTTATCACTAGCAGATCTTGTTGTTTCTGAAGTGAATTGTGAATTTGACCACTGTTTGTCTTGGGGTTTGCAGTCTTGGATTTATTCTGGAGGTGATCTGTGAATTCTCTTAATTGATATTTTGTTTTGTATATTCATAAATTCTGGGTATTTTTAAAAATTATTTTCTGAATTATGGTGTTAAGGATTTTATCTTTATGTGTTCTTCTGGGAGACCTTTGATCCTTAGGTTGTCTCTCTGCATCTTGTCTTTGAGATCTTTTTTGTTTCTTGTAGAGTGAGCATATTTTTATTTTCGTGTTATTGCTTTTTTGCTTCTCTTTTTCTAGATTGTCCTTCATTTCCTTATTTTCACATTCCTAAACAATTGGTCTTTCTTTTGTTTCTTTGGTGAGACTCACCATCGCAGATTCCATTCTTCTCCTGTGTTTTTTGTTTGTTTGTTTGTTTGTTTGTTTTTTGCTCTGTGGGACGTAAATTCTATATTGAAACTTCTTTTGCTTTTGAATCACTCAGGAACAGCATGCTATTATTCCACGCTCTCCTCACATCGCACAGAGTTTTCTTTGTGCTGGATCACTTTGCTTTATAGTATTTATTCATAGATGCCTGAACTCGTCCTCTAGAACTACAAGCCATATTTTCTTCTATTGTTAATATTTTCCCTGTTGATATTCCTGCTTATATTCAAGGTTTTTGAATGTCCTTCTTTCTGAGATCTTTGGTAGTTTGCCTTCCACCCCTCCTCGGCTCTGACTATCCCCCATTTACTTTATGACTTTTGTCCCCTTTGACTGAGGTTTCCTTTCAAGCCTGATCTTAGCTTCCTCTCATACTGTAAAGTTTATGATTCACCAGCATCGTTGTCGGCCTCCGTGACTTTTTGGTTGGTCGGGCCTGGTTCCAACTGGTTGCTGGGCTTTTTCTTCAAGCTTAATGAAGTGCTGTACAGTCCCATCATGCTTATTGTCCTTGTGTTCTCTTGTTCTCTCCTGTCCCCTCAGATGGCCTGACAGTGGTTTAGAGCTTTGAAACTCTCCTGCTACAGAGTTGTGGCCCTAGTAGATGTTTGCTTCTGAAGGGATACAATCTACCACACTTGGTTGACTGTTTCTTTTTGAGCAAATGCCTACATCCCGGGCCCAAGATCTCCAAGGCACTGGAAAGAGAGAGGGGAAACTGGGGTGGCAGAGTGGATTTTGTGGTACATTGTTTCATGTCCTCGTGTCTACTAATGCAGGCTCACTGCGGGTAGCATAAGAGATGGAGGAGGTATGCTAAGTAAGTCAGGATCTGTGAGCATCATTTTATATTTTATTTTTTTTTAAACCCTTAACTTCTGTGTATTGGCTCCTTGGTGGAAGAGTGGTAAGGGTGGGCAATGGGGGTCAAGTGACTTGCCCAGGGTCACACAGCTGGGAAGTGTCTGAGGCTGGATTTGAACCCAGGACCTCCCGTCTCTAGGCCTGACTCTCAATCCACTGAGCTACCCAGCTGCCCCTATATTTTATTTTTTAAACTTTCTTTGGGATTCTAGAAGTCCTGTACCATGGAGACATCCAAAGTTGCCTTATCTTTGGCACATAATTTCTGTTTGGAGAGGTCTGCAAGATCATGAGAAATGGAGAAAATGTCTAGTCTTCCATCTTGTTGATCGCATGAACCAGAAGTCTCTCCATTCCTTCTTTACTAGCTGTCCCCCATGCCTGGGTTGCTCATCCTTATTTTTTATCTTCTAGCTTCCTTTAAGAATTAGCCCAAATCAAATGTCATCAATCTCTATTGTCTTTCCCTCTGTTTGTCATCCCTTCACTCTGTATTTATCTTCTATGTACCTCATTTTTTACTTATTGTCTTCCTTATTAGAATGTGAGCTTCTTAAAGATAGAGGCTATTTGTTAGGGTTTTGTTTCTGTATTTTCAGTACCTGCCTTAGTACATGGCGCATGATAGAGGCTTAATAAATGTTTGTTCATTGACCGGATAAATGAATGACTAAGGGGAAATTCAGATTCTTCTTGACAGGACACTCCATCCCATTGTGGGTGGCTACGACCTCTTTCCCAGGATTCCATCATCCCCTTGACCCATGTCATGATTTTGCTAACTTAGTATTTCCATTTCAAATATGGGAATATACGGTGCCTCCATGGATTGCTCTTTTAATTAAATGTGTGCGTTTTCTTTCTTTTCCAGCTACCTTTGTAACTTGCTGGTGGCTGGGATTCTGACACAAAGCAGACCCTCGGTCACTGGGGGACCCGCCCCCTGAAATCACTCAGACTGCAGAGCCGAGGAGCAATGACTGAAGACCAGACAGATGTATCAAATGAGAATGTTTGTTCAAATGTGTGTGCATGTGTGTTTGCACATGCAAATGGCCCTGTGTGTGTCGATATGTGCATAAGGTCAAGGGGGAGATTACTGGCCCAGGGCGAGCTTGTGATTTTGTAAGGGAGAGTTGGCATTATTATGGGCAGAGCAAAAGGATGGAGAAGCATGTCAACCCCTACCAATGGCTGCAAGAAATCCCAGGGGTTGACAGATTGTCTGGAAGTCTTTTTTGCAACAAGAGAAAGGAATTATCAGGAAGGTCAGAGCCAAAAGCAATGGAGCCCTCAAGTCCTGGGGGATATAGACGTCTTTTCTTACTGAACAAGGAAGATGGAAAGAATGCAGAGAGGAAGGAAAGAAAATCCCCACCAGGGACCAAGAAACCCCATTCATACGTTGGAGTCAGAGACTGGAGGAACAAATTCCCCCTCCTGCTATCTTCTTCCTGTGAGACCGTGGGCAAGTCACATCAGTTTTGCTGCTCTAGGTCTCAGCTTTTTCATCTGGAGAACCAGGGGGTTGATGGGAAAGGGCTGCCATGACGATCCCTGGTGATGTTCACCCAACAGGCCAGTTTTGTAGAAGCTTCTTGGAGCTGGAAGATAATTCATCCGGATTTGGCATTTTAGAGCAGCTCCCACTCACAAGCTATTTGAGAACTGCCTCTTTCTGGGTTACCACCAGATCCTTGAAGGACAGTTGACCAAAGGAGGATATCAAAGGGGTCTTCTCTGCACCTTGGATGCCATAATCATTTTTTTTTGTTGTGTTGTGCTTTAAAGGACACTTAAAAGTAGTTTGATTAGGTTGGAGTCCCTTCCTTGTCCCACACAGGCTCAGACATGACCTTCGAGGCTGGGGAGCCTTGGCAGTTGAGTTTCTTTTTCTGGCTCATTGAAAACAGTTTCATTAGAAACTCCCCGACATCTTCAGATGGTTGTTCTCCATTACAACATGCTCTTGTTATATTTGGTATTCATTTGGTTTCACAAAATGGGATTTTTTTTTTTTAGTTCAGAAGAAAAAAATCATGAAGGCAAATCAAACTTTATTGAAATAAAAATGTTTCAGCCTAATAAGCCCCCCAGGTCACGAAGCAGAGCCAGCAGAGGTGATGTGGAAAGAGAGGATGATGAGAAGGTTAGCTGGAGAAGTCCATAGGAATTTGGGGTTACTGACCCCACGCAGACGTGGGACTCATGCTGGCTCGCCTCTAAGCTCTGTTCTCTCGCTGATAAGCACTTGGAAAGACTTTGACTCAATACTCCCATTCCCTATGCACTCACTCCACCTCAACGCAGAAATCAGGGAACCTTTGCTGCCAATCTGCTGAACAGCCCGATAGGGTCTGCTCCAGCTGTCTGCACTGCCATTGGTTAGCTCTGGTGAGAGATCTGTCTAGCAAAGCTCCCCCAAGTCAGAGGAGCATTTGTTTACCGCTCTGGCCCAGGCTGAGGTCCCAAGCTGAGGTCCCGGGCATTCACATGGGGCAAAAGCAGAGCAGATGACCCCGTGTAAGCTGGCTGGAGGGGACGGTTTTGCAGGCTTGTCCACAATATAATTTTATTCCTCAGCAACCTCTTGGGGAGCAGCGATGGCACCATTAGGACCCCTTCCAGCTTCCCTGTCAGAAGCAAGAGAGGCCAGGAGGGCCTACCTTAAGTACTGCTGAACTCTCATTTTGTGTCAATAACTGGTCTGCTCCCATCGTGTCCTGCCTGGGAAACAAGGGGATGCCCAGTGGGGAGGGAAGGCTCTCCATGGAGGGGTAACGGGACCCCTCGGGGGCATTTCTCTAGCCCTCATTCAAACTCTTCGCTTCATTAGTGATATTAAAGCAATTGGCTCTTTGTAAGAAATGAATGAGGGCAGCCAGCCTTTGTGGGGCTCCCAGCACAAACGCCCGGGCATCACCTTCTGTGAGTGCTTCGGGATCCACGGCGGAGGCCTCTAAGTGCCAGCTGTCACTCCAGGGCCAGTCTGCCTTCTTCGAGCTAACCTTTCTGTCACCTGCTCTTGTCTCCCAACTTGTCCTATTATGCAGTACCAAGCTGAGTCATTGTTTCAAGCAGGAGGTGACATGTTAATAGCTTAATAATAGTATAATCTCACCAATAATAATCTGCTGTCACGCTGTCTGAAACCCAATGTTTACAGGAGACGCGGTAATGTACGATGACAGTAATTTGAATAAAAATGAATTTACTGCTCTTGTCTCATTTGCAGTAAATTTCCCCATCTTTCATGCACAACTGGTGCCCCGTGACCTTGCTCATTACTGTGTGCTCGGCAGCGGCGGCTGCTTGCCTGAATATGAAAGGCAGGAGGAGGAATCCGGCTTGCCGATGCCGATGCCACCGCCGATGCCGATGCCGATGATGCTGCTGCCGATGCCGCCGCTCCCTTCCTAACGGTTTCCAGAACTGCTCCAGCGGCGGCGGCAGCTTCCCGAAATATCCGTCTGTCGGTTTCCCGAGATGCTCGGGTGGGTGTCAGCCTGCCTGTTTAATTAATATGAGGTGGAGGTGCGGGGAGAGGAGCAGGAGGGAGCTGATCTGATTACAGATTGACAATTTACACAATGATTGCCATTAAAATGTGGCAGAGGGGAAAATTGTTGGGAATACGGAGAAAATCATTTGGGCAATCTTCAGGGAGAAGCACAAAGACCGGAAAGAAGGAAGCAGCCTCCTGGGCTCCAGCTCAGAGAGGAAAGTTAGGAGAGCTCTCATCCCTTGCCCCCCTGCTCCAGATTCTGAGAGAGAGAGAGAGAGAGAGAGAGAGAGAGAGAGAGAGAGAGAGAGAGAGAGAGAGGGGCCTTCTCAGGACCTTATGGGACCCTCAGCTCGGCTGCCAGGCCTCTCTGCAGCGCTGAGTCAACCCACTGCCCCGCTGATCATCTCAAGTCATCTTGAGGTTGCTGTCTCTCTGTCTCTCTGTCTCTGTTTCTGTCTCTCTCTCTCTCTCTCTCTCTCTCTGTCTCTCATCTATCTGTCTCTCTATCTCTCTCTCTGTGTCTGTCTCTCTCTGTCTCTCTGTCTTTCTCTCTTTCAGCAACTCTCTGTAATTTGCTTGTGAGCCTGTGGCAGAGAAGAAGTAGACTGTAAACCCCTTAAAGGATTCCATTTTCCACTTTTTGTTCCTAGAAAGGGCTTCAGGGTCTAAAGCACTGGAGGAATCTTACACCGTTGAATTTCCAGACCAGGCTACATTCCAGGATATTGCCTTGTGAGCGTCAAAAGCAGACTTCCCATCCACATCCCATAGTGTCTCCACCGTGGCTCTGACCCGAGCAAAGGAAAATCCAGTCTTCTTGTCATCTCTCAGTAAAGCTCTGAACGACTCTCTCCTCTTCCTCGGCCTCTTGTGCAGCCTAGCTCACTCCTAGACTAGACTCCAGGCCTTATTCTTTCCAGAGAGCTTTGCTTTTGTTTTTTTGGTAAGTTATCATTCATACATAAATATATATATATATATATATATATGCATACATGTATTTATATACCACATAATATAATATGGGCTACAATAATAATATAATACATATAATTCATTATAAATATGTAATAAATTATAATAAATATGCTTCTCTAAGAGAAACAAATTCTCACATTAGCTCTGCCCCCCAATTTTTCCTCATTCTTTTCCCCCCTCCCTCTTGCCTTTCCTTCTCCCTAAGAAGGTAGGTCATATGATATAGATTGTAAATATATGATCATATTATACACATTTCACTGCTTGGCATGTTGTGGGAAAAATTCATGGAGGAGATAGGGAAGAACGGTATGTTTCAGTCTGAATTCGAACTCTGTCTATTCCTTCTTTGGCATGAATCCCTGGGCGTTGTCCTGGATCCTTGCCTTGTTGAAAATAGTTAAGCCTTCACAGTTGTTGATCATATATTATTCTTATTACTAGGTTCTCCTGGTCTTTTAAAAGAATCTCCTCCATTGCTAGTTTTCCAGCCTCCTGGCAAGCCCTGAGTTTTAATCCTTCCTCAGATACTGATTTGGTATGAGACCCTGGATAAGTCTCTTAATCTCTCTCTGTCTCAGTTTCCTCATTTATAAAATGGAGACCAATAGCACCCAGCTCCTCAGGTTGTGATGAGGATCACGTGAGATAATATGTAAAGTGCAAAATAATACAAATGCCAGACATCATTATCATCATCATCATCATCATCTTTTGATTAATAATAATCTATACATCAGAAGCTCACAATTTATTTTATAGTCTTCTGTGTTGCTTTTAATCCTGAAATGTTTTTGTTCATTGATGATAGTTGAGCTTAACTCATTTAAAAAAATGAATGAAAATTAAGGTTTGAGGCCTGGACAGTTGCTCATGAGAATTCTGCTATTCATACAAAATGAGTTTTAAAAAGTTTTGGGGTTTTTTAATGCTTAAATTCTACCTAGGAAATATAGAGACAGCAATGAATGTGAAAAGAGTTTGTTAACTCAGACTTTCCAACTTTCACCTTCCTCTTTAAATAAAAAAAAAAAAAAGATGAAAGTGTATCTCAAAAACTTTGGGTTTTATGGGAAAATGCCCCTCAAATATGGTGGTGCCCCCTTCCCCAAGGCTTAATCCTCAAAAGGAATGTGCCTAATGATATAATATATTTATTACCTTAGGAATAATACTGAAGGTGTAACTGGAAACTAGATATAATTAAATTTAATTTCTGCATGCACAATAAACATTTGGACATTTTTTAACATTGAAAACATGACCCAAAATAGCTATGACTTCACCTTAATAAAAATGTAGTCTCTAGGGCTTTGTAAATGTATAGTATAAATATTAATTTTTAAGAAGAGTCCGAGTGGTTTCTAGAATGACTAGCGTCTTAGAAGTCTGAGGATGTCAGATGGAATCGTCCCTGCCACTTCTTGGGTTGTAGGATCTAGACAAGTCACTTACCTCTCTGGTTTTGGTTTCTTCATCTATAAAACAAAGAGGCTGGACCAGATGATGTCTGTGGCTGGCAAGGCAATATGAAACACAAGATTTAGAGCCTGAATATGAGCTCTGAAGTTTCCTTCCTGGATGACCTTAGACAAGTCACTTCTCTTTTTGGGCATCTATTTCCTTTTCTATCAAATGGAAAGGTTGAACTAAAAGGCCTGGTCTGAATCTCAGCAAAGAGCTTTATAGTCACTATCTCAAGCCTCCCAAAAATCCAAAGGGGTTGGGTCTCAGGAGCTTTGAATTCCATTCCAATCTACCAATGAGCATTTATGATATATCTTCCAATATGGCAGACCTTCTACTAAGTACCTACAAAAGTGAAACAGCCATGGATTTGGAAAGAATTTAGATTCTATCAGGGGATGTGACAAAAGCACAGATAAATAATTAGAGAATATATAAGTAAGGACTTAATGATTGTCTGATAGTGCTGGCTTCTGTGTGGGAACCACGGAGGGCTTCCTGAAGAAGGTCACCCTGGACTTTCCCTTTGAAGAGAGCAAGGCTTTTGAAGGGCTGGAAGGGAGGAGGATCAGTGTTCCAGGTCTGGGTGATAGACTACGTATGCAAAAATACAGAAATGGGGGAAGCAGTCTTGTGCATGGAGATAAGTGTGAGCTAGTCTCTTTGGCTGTCACATATCATGTCTAAAGGGGAATTACATACAGGATGGCCTAAGCTTTCACCCAGAGTCTAATCAATCAGGAAAGGTAGTCTAGAGCCAAATTACAAAGATGAGAATTTTTCTTTTATCACGAAGGCATTGGGGAACTGTCGGAACTTTGTGAGCAGAAGAAGGAGGCCAGACCTTCATTTAGGTATAGACATTTTGACAGATACGGGGAAGTCCGATTGGAAAGGGGACAGATGGAAGCACAGAGAACAATGAGGACACTATTGCAGTAGTGCAGGTGAGAAGTGATAAATGTCTGAACTTGGGGAATCATCATGCAAATGGAAAGAAGGGGGTGGAGATGAGAGATGTTCTTCAGGGAGAATCCACAAGGCCAGGCCACTAATTGGATGGTGGAAGGGAAGTGAAAATAAAGAGCAGAAGAACCAACTTATAAACTGTGCTGTGGACAAAGAAGGGTGTCTTGGGTAGAATAAGGAGGTTAGGATGAAGGGTCAGTCTCTGAGTTCTCTTTTGGACATATTGAGTTTGAGATACCTACAGGAGATTCCAGTGGAGATGTCAACTACTTAGCAAGGATGCCAGACTGGACCCCAAGAGAGCAGTGAGGGATGGATGTGCAGATATGGGAATCATCTGCATAGAAATGATTGCAGAATGTTGATGAATTATGATGAAAGGAAACGAGCATTTATTAAGGACCTACTACGTGTCAGGCACAGGACTGAGCACTTTAAAAATAGTATTTCCTTGATCCTCACAACAACAGTGAGAGACAGGGGCCTCTCTTATCTCCATTTTATAGATGAGGAAATTGAGGCAAATAGAGGTTAAGTAATTTGTTCAGGATCACCCAAGTGTCTGAGGCCAGAGTTGACTCAAGTCTTCAAGGCTCAGTGCTCTATTCCCTGTGAATAGCTATTTCTTTTTTTTTCTCTTTAGAATATTTCCCCATCTGATGGAGATATGACTGGGGATATAGATTCTAAACAATACTCTAGTGCAAATATCAATAATATGGAAATAGGTCTTGATTAATGACACATGTAAAAACCCAGTGGAATTGTGCGGAAAGGAGGGAAAGAATGTGAATCCTATAACCATGGGAAAATGATCTGAATTAATTAAATAAAAACTAAAAATAAATAAATAAAATGACTGAATAAATCTAAAAAAAAAGAATATTTTCCCATGGTTACATGATTCATGATCCTCTTCCTTCTCCCACCACCCAAAAGCTGATAAGCACTTCCACTGGGTTATCTATGTATCATTGATCAAAACCTGTTTCCATGTTACTCATATTTGCAGTAGAGTGATCTTTTAACATCAAATCCCTAATCATATATTTATTGAACTACATGATCAATGCTATGTTTTTCTTTTGCATTTCTGCTCCCACAGTTCTTTCTCTGAGTGTCGCATTCTTTCTCCTAAGTACCTCTGGATTGTCCTGGGTCATTGCATTGATACTAGTAGCAAAGTCAGTTACATTCGATTGTGCTACAATGTATCCATCTCTGTGTACAATGTTCTCCTGGTTCTGCTCTTTTCATTCTGCATCAGTTCATGCAGGTCTTTCCAGTTCACATGGAATTCCTCCAGTTCATCATTCCTTAAAGTACAA
The DNA here is from genome assembly GCF_016433145.1 of Gracilinanus agilis. NCBI lineage: Eukaryota > Metazoa > Chordata > Mammalia > Didelphimorphia > Didelphidae > Gracilinanus > Gracilinanus agilis. The sequence goes on from NC_058131.1 coordinate 724,282,454, forward strand.
TACTATTCCATCACCATCAGGTACCACAATTTGTTCAGCCATTCCCCAGTCGGAGGACATCCCCTCATTTTCTAGTTTTTTGCTACCACAAAGAGTAAGGCTATGAATATTTCTGAACAAGTCTTTTTCCTTATTATCTCTTTGGGGTACAAACCTAGCAGTGGTATGGCTGGGCCAAAAAGCAGACATTCTTTTAAAGCCCTTTGCACATAGTTCCAAATTGCCCTCCAGAATGGTTGGACCAATTCACAACTCCACCAGCAATGCATTAGTGTACCAATTTTGACATATCCCCTCCAACATTTATTACTTTCTTTTGTGCCGTATTGGCCGTGACTAGCTGCTTCTAATAAGAGATTATAAAGAGGGAAGAAGACATAGCCAAGGAAAGAACATGAGGTGGAGTGAGGTGCCATTTAGAGCATAGTGAATCTGACATGGCAAAGGACATGGCGAGAGATACCCCAGAAAGACAGGGGAGGAAAAGGAGAGGGTAAGATCAGGAACACTCAGAAAGAAAGAGAGAATGAAAACAATGTCAGCCAATTACTGCAGAGACTGAGAAGAAAGACTAAGGAAAGGCTTTTAGATTGAACACAGAAGAGATCATTGGTGATCTCCCCAAGAGTAATCTTGTAGTGATGGCCAAAGCTATTTGTTAGGAGCTGATTTAGCAAGAAGTGAGAAAATGGAGGCTAGGAGTATAGAAAGGTTTTTCTAGGAGTTTGGTTGTGGAAGGGAGAAGATGCATAGAACAATGATCTGAGAGGATGCTAGCTAGAATCAAGTAAAGGTGTTTGTTTTTTGTTTCAGGGAGAAGTGGGTATAGTTGTGGGCAGCAGGAAAGGCCTCCTTGAATGTGCAAACATTGGCCATTCTGGAAACAGAGGAGATGATTGAAGGGGCAAGTTCCTTGAGGAGAGAGAAGAGGTTGGGATCCTACGCACAAGCAAACTCTTGTTTTGGGCAAGAACAATAGGCATCTCATCCTTTAAGAATGGAGTAAAGAAAAGAGCTGGAATAATGCTGAGGTGATGCGACTGTGGAATTGTTAAGGAGAAGAATCTCCTGGTAGAAGGAGCTCAGTCATTCTTAGCCCAATTCCACCTATGACATGGCAGAAGTCCTGGGCATAGCCAGAAACCTGATTTCTTGTTAGAACTCTCTCCTCTGGGCATCTGGTTATATTGAACTTCCATCTTTCTCTTCCTACTTTTCAGGCACCATTGTCTTTCTCCACCATTGTAGGCCTTCTTCACCCAGTAAAAGGAAGCATTTCTCAAGGTTCTACCTTTAAGGCCCCTTTCTCTATACTCTCTCCTTTAGTGATCTTATCCATGGCCCTAGACCAGCGATGGACAAACTTTAAAGAGGGGGGCCAAAGGAAAGGAAATGCTCATCTGTCAGTCTGTTTCTAAGGCAACTCTTTTGAAGTTTCATTGTATTGTATCCTACTCATTGTATTCATCAGATTAGGAATAATGTCGCCCAGCTGGATAGAACATTTCAGGGGGCCACATCTGGCCCACGGGCCTTACTTTGCCCATCACTGCCCTAGACACAATTGCTGCCTCTATGAGGGGGTCATCCACAGCTCCATTTCTAGCTCCCTACTGCCTTCTAGGGTCCAGTCCTGCATTTCCAGTGACCTATAAGATACTTCCCTCTGGATGGTCTTTCAGCTTCTCAAACTCAACCATATTGAGTTGGACTCACCCCCCAGGCCAATTACAGTAGGAGTCAGTGCATCACAGACTCTCAGAGGTAGGAAGAACTTTGGAGATGTCTGGCTCAACTTAGACCTGAATGAAAGACCCCCCTCCAATGTCTCTAGCAAGTGGCCATCAGCCTTCTGGGGGCCACAGAATGTCGGTCCTGCTCTCATGGACACAGGCGGCTATCTGAAGGCCTTCAGAGCCTGACATTTGGCAGCCAACAGCTTGAAATTTTAAAAGATCTCCATGTTTTGCTTGTGTATCTATTGTAGAGTCAGTTGACTGGATGGATTTGGGTGACTTGCCACCATTTGCTTTCTATTGAATTGACAAAGCAGTTATTCAATCAGTCAACCAACTTTTAGTGTTATATATTAAATAGTGTCACGTGTCAGCTGCTATCATAAACACTGAGAGTACAAAGAAAAGGCAAAAGACAGTCCCTGCCCTCAAGGTCTTGGTATCCTAATGAGGTCCTACAGCTGAGACTATATCTAAATCCCCTGGTACGGCCACAAGAGCCATACAGAGGAGATGACAGGCAATCTGATTCTTGTACTAGGAAGCAGAAAACACACGTGTCAGTTACCTCGGAGACCTCCCTGAAAGAGCTTGTCATGAAGCAAGGGCAGAAGATAACTGGTGGAGAGCCTCCTTGCTCCATTGGCATCCTTTGGATGTCAGGAGAACACAAGGAATGCACCAGCCCCTTGGGGGGAGGGGAGGACACTTGAGGTGGTAAATTCAGCTGAGACATGGACAAGAGGCTCATGGTACGCGATGCATCTGGAGGGAGAGTCCCTAGTGTTAGGTCAATTTGAATAGTTGACAATTCTAAGAAGAGGTTACAAAGTCATGATTTCTCAGCTGTTATGGGAAACAGATTTTAGGAATTATTTTGATAATCTGGAGAATGGCAGTTAGAATGGGAAAGAGCCCTGAGTTTAAGGCATATCAGGATCTGTGGAAGGGGATGGGGATGTTTGGCCTCAAAAAGAGGAGGCGGCACTCAGTGTGGAGAAGAGGTGGGCACTTGCTTGGGTTCCCATAGTAATTTCCTTCAGGTATTTGAATGGTCCTCACCTAGAAAAGTGAGTGGATTTGTGCTATGTGCCTCCAGGGAGCAGGACCAGGGTAAGATTTGCAAAGAGACAAACTTGGGTTTGAAGGGGGCACAAGCTCCCTAATACTTAGAGCTCTCTGCAATGAGAAATGGGCTCCCTTGAGAGGTAGGCAGTAAGTCCCTGCCTTCCTCTCCACTTCCTGGAGCCACCCAAGCAGAGGTTGAAGGCCACTTCTCAGGCATGTAATACAGAGGATTCCTTCAAAGGTACAGGCAGAACGAGATGCTACCGAAATCCCTTCCCGCTCAGAAATCCCACGGTTCTGGGTAGTTGGGAGAGACGTTTCCCAATCTGTGTGGCCCTCAGTTTTGGCATCTTTCTCTCACCTAGTTGACTCGGCCTTCCTGTGGGGATAATGCTTAGTTGATTTGGATTATTTTGATGGAGTGACAGTCTATCGTCATTCCAAACTCGCAGAAGGTGCCTCCTCGTTTCTTAGGAGAGAGATGCTGGGAAGTCCGAGAAAGCTTCAAAATCTTTCCTGAGGATCTCGGAGACGTATACACCATGCACATAGACGAGAACACACAGGAAGGGATGGATTTTTGTCGTCACTGGGCCAGTTCATTTTAAGAAATGAAAGAGTTTTTAAATTCATGCCATCTCTTCAGCAGGGACAGTTGTATGTAAATAGCTTGATGCTTCCTTGGGAAGCTCATTTCTTCCTCTGGGCCTTAATTTCCTCAGGAAAAGGGAGGAGTTGGACCAGACCACCTCGAAGGTCTCTTCAAGCTCTGAGGTATCCTATGGCTCTCCATCAGAGAGGTGGCAGCCTTCTCAGGCTATTTGCAGTAGAGACTCAAAGTGGGCAAAAGAAACATAGCCTGAAAGAGGAACAGAGGAAAGTGTTTCCTGGGAATATACACTTAGCTTTTAAGGTTAAACCTTTTAAAGTTAAACCAGTTTAAAAGATGCAGAATTGACAGTATGACTGATCTGTTTCAGCAACTAGAACAAAAAAGGAATTAACTCTGGGTTTGCAAGATCTGAGTTCAAAGTTTGCCCCTTGTGGGTCACCTGTGTGACCTGGCTAAGTCACTGAACTGAGGTTCTCTGATTCCTTGTCTCTATAATTAATGTGTTGGAACTGATGCTCCATAATCTATGGTTCTACGATCTGATCCGGCCAGGAAGTCACGATTTTGAAGATTCTTTCTATGCTGGGGTTTATTGTGTGGTCGTAGTCCTTGGGGTACTGGAGAAGCTGGAAGGGAGCTAAAAGCCAGAATAGGAGCATTTGGTGTCAGGGAATGCCTAGGTAGGAGAGGATTTATGGCTTGAAGAATGGTGTGGAGTTGGGACCACCTCGGAAGGTCTGGAGACAGAAAAATATTAGAGAGTTCTAGAAATGTGCTCAGAACCCCAACTCTGAAGGTAGGTAGAAATGTAGTTTGTACGCATTAGAGGAAAGGAGGTAGGAAGTGTTCCCCATGGTGTTATCACAGGAAAAGAACCTGAGCTCTGGGAGAAGGCCCCTTCCCACGTTCTGTGGTATAGCATACGTTCAGAAGATCTCGGGTGGGGGAGAAAGCTAAGAATTATTCTCTCCGTATTCTCCAGATTTCCCATACTGCTTTGCCAACAAAAGCCATCTGGATAAGGGAAGATCTAGAATAAAGAAACAAGTCTTTTTGGTGCTCCCTACAATTTCTACCCATTGACAAAGCCTTACCCTAACTAATAATGTTCTAAGGACAGCCGTGCATTGTTTTTTTTTTTTTTTAAGAAATAGAATTTAGTTCTTTTTATTGACTGATTGATTGAAAGTTGTAATTAGGCCAAAATTTGCAAGGTCAACAATTTTCATTGAGAACGGTCATTTGGAAATTCAATTTAAAGTGGACGTTCAGGGGCTCAGTCCAGGGGCTTTGGGTTTAAAACCTGGACATCTTGTTCTGTAGCAATTTCTATTTCGTTGGCGCATATACATACATACATATGTATATATGTATGTATGTATGTATGTATGTATGTATGTATGTATGTATATGTCTCTCTATGTGGATCCATATCCAAACTCAAGCTGTTTAACAATTGCATGTTTTACAATAAGTCTTCCAAAGGCCAGGCTATCTGGAAGGCTGTCTTAGGCTGTTGGGTATTTCCATAATGGGTAGATGCTTATTCCAATCACCTTTTTCTCCAAAGCAACCAGATACTAAGTAGGAGCCATCTGGTAAAATGCGTCCTGAACCACTTAATTACGAAGCTTTGAGTGGCACTGGGGTAAATTTCATTTACAAGCACATGACTGCTTGTCAGAACTCAGTTGATAATTTTATTATTGCAATATACTTTCTTCCTTAATGATTTGGTTCCAGTAAAGTTAGGAATATTGTTTTTTATGGAAATGACTTGCAAAAAGCATACTCAAGTGACAAACTAATTTGGATTTTTATGCTCAAAAATCCCTCTTTAATAAATTTATAAATGCTGGAATTGGACTGCCAACCGGCACGCTTCTCCGTTATTTCATGTTGAGCTGGCCTTAAAAAAATAGAATTGGATGGAGAGTACTTATGCCTTCATCCTGGCTTAAAGGTTTGGATGTAAGAATGGGGAAGGGTGGGCAAGTTCTCACTAGCGGAGCTGGGGTGGAGAACTGAGGCCATTTTTAGAGGCCAAAGCTATTTTTTTCCTCTAGAACTAAGAAGTTAACCATGAGCCTCTGGGAACACGGTATCCTTGTTTTCCAAAGTGAACACTCTGGTGGCCCAGGCAGTGGTGACCTTGCCATAGTTTGGGCCAAGCCAGAGGCCAGAAGAGGTTGTTGAATGTGAATTTGTGGGCAGAGCAGGGGTCAGAGGTGTCTGGGGTTAGCTCACTAGCTTTCCATCTCTGTAGCTTCTTGTTTCTTCTCTTCATCCGTGCATGGGGTTTCATCCCAGTCAATGAGGGTAGCTCAGCTTCCTGGGCCAGATCTCCCCCGAGAGGTTATGGAATAGAAGGAGATGCCTTTGGGTTGTCTCTATGGATGTACCACTAGCATCCACCACAAGAGGGACAGTGTGGTCTAGACAGGAGTCCCGGGGCAGCCAAAGCAGTTTTCAGCTCCTCACTTCCTCCCATCTACCTGAGTGACCTCATCTGTGATAGGAGAATGATGGCCTAGATGGCCTCTGACCCCACTGCGAGCTCCAGAATTCTCATCCTCTGATGCTCTGCTCCCTCTGAGCTGCTTGGACACAACTAGGTGGTACAGTGGTTAGAGCACTCAACTGGAATCAGGAGTATTCCCACCTCAGAGTCTTACTTTGTGGGATGATCTTGGGTAAATCACTTTATTTTTATCAGCCTCTGATTTTTCATCTATAAAATGGAGACATTAATTGCACTAGGGTGAGGATGAAATGGAATAATGTGTAAAGCGCTTTATATACCTTATATAAATGTATATATATAAATGCTTCCTAATGTGGAACCATAAATTGCCGCTATCTTCCTCCTTTTGCATCCCAAGCTTAATCTTAGGAATGAATCGATGGGAATTAACAAACAAAACAAAACAAAACTACCACCCATTTGGGAGGCTTCATGCAGTCTGAGCTGGTTAGGTTTGGATCATCGTTTGCAGACATTATGGTGCCATTCGGAAATAAAATGATGCCAAGGAAGACAATGGTGTCCTGTGGGTGTGGCTGTGGCTTTTTCATTCTCATCAAATACTAACACTACTACTCTGACCATAATGGCATCAATGATCACTAATACCATTAGTTAGCCTTAGGGGTTGGGGCTTAGGGCTCCAGGTCCTCCAGGGCATCCAGGGCATCCAGGGGACCCAGGAACTTGATATGGGAAAGGAAGACATCTTTGTGTCCCCTAATTTAGAACTGAAATTCAGCACCTTCTTCAGTTAGGATTATGGAGGGAAAAATAAAGAAAAGAAAAGGAAAGGAAAGAAAAGAAAAGAAAAGAAAAAAGAAAAGAAAAGAAAAGAAAAGAAAGGAAAAGCACAAAGCACATGACTCTGAGGTGTGGTCCAGGACTCACAGGTTAAGGCTCTCCAATTAGAGTACATCCTCTCTGAGAGTCTCTCTGACATCCCTGTCTAGACCCAGGATCCTAGCAAGTGAGGTCCCAGCTGTGCCTCTAATTCTTGGAAAAAGGGCTGCATTCTTCTCCTTGGAGGAGCTGGGGGGAGCCCAAGGTCTCTGGACCCCTTTGCAGTCTTTGTAAGAAGAGCAAATGGAGCTCATGAATATTCAAATGTGAACGGCTTTAATAATACCTCTGGCATGCTGTTAGGTCACCCTCACCAAAAAAGAAATCATCTTGCTGGCATTGGAAAGGGTTGCCAAGGGTTCCATGGACTTCGTGACCCCAGCCTTTTGCCCGCTGTCATCTGACAGATGAATGAAAGAGGGAAGATATGCCAGAAAGTGATGGGAAGAGAAGAGAGAGAGAGAGTCTGGACCCTGAAGCACAAAGGCAAACGCAGACCCTGCCCAAGCTCCAGTCCATCTTGTGGCAAGTTCAGCGGGTGGGCTAATGGACTCGTTTGGATCATCCTTTATGTTGCGTTCATGGTTTAGCTATGCGTGAATAATGGCATTCGCTGCAATAAAAAGTTTATCGCCCCCACTGCCTTGTGGATCTCCACTTGAGGCAACTTTGGCTGTGGTGCCAAGAAGAGACACACTCAAGGCTACACGGAGAGCCTCAAAGAGCCCTGAGAGAAACTGGACCAACTTGGGCGAAGCGTATTCCTGAGAACGAGAGAGGGCTGCCATTGCAGTAGGCAAGCCCTGAGAGCCACTCAGAAGAAGTCCACTCGGCTGGGGAGCCCCGGGGATGCCAGGCCTGGCAGGAGAAGGCGTGCAGTGGCTCAGACTCGCCGAGTACAGCCAAAGCCAGCCCTGGAGAGGATCTCCAGCTTGCTGCTGAGACTTAAAAAGGGCAACCATTTTGCCTGGGAGATTAAAGGCAAATGCTCCCTTTTCAAAAATGAAGCCGTGCTGTGTTCTGCACCTTTTGGCACTTATTAACTTAGGTCATTAAAAAAGGAGGCTAATTAAAAAGAATGTAAAACAAAAGAATCATTTGTCAATGCTGCTGGGGAGCCCAGGCTCCTCATGGCTGCTGACAGGAGGCAGGCTGAATTGAAATGGTGGGCACAGAAATCCCATTGGCCACTGGGGCACGCGAAGCTCTCCTGGCCAGCAGAGTCGCTCTAGCTGTACCCTGGTGGCAGAGGAAGTAGCCTTGGTGTAAGAGAAGAGATGTCTTGCCTCTGTTCCTCTGGGGTCTTCCCTCTTCTCTGTATTGGTCCTTCAGCTGAGTATAACCTGAAGAGGGCTAGATTTTGGAATCTGAGGACCTGGATTCAAATCCTGACTTTGCCACTTGTTACTCCTGTGATTCTGGGTGAATCACTTAGCCTTTGTGGGCCTCAGCTTTTCCCTATGGAAAATGAAGGGAATGGACTAGGTGGTCCCTTGTAAATCACAGAGCCTAATAAAGCTGCTGCTACGACTCTCACAGCTCCCCATCGGGATCCCACCAGTCCCATTAGACTCCTAGGAAGTGGGCGCATCCCTAGTGGGGCCCAACAGCAGGCCCTGCTCACGGACTCCTTGCTCCCCGGCTGAGGCCAGGGCCCTGGCAGAGGTTATATTCAGAGGGTTTTCTTTGATTAAGAAAGAGGAAGAGGGGCTGTTTTACAAGCAGACTCATTGCTACCCAAAGACTTTCCTTTGGCAGGAAAAAGGTGTCTTTCCTGCAGGGACTCCTCCAGCCCCTCGTCGTCTGCTCCCCACCCCTGGGCCTGAGAATCTGAAGCTCATGGGAAGACGGCGACTTCTCCGTGATCCTCTTCATGAACTTCTTTGGTGTGTCTTCTGGTTTCCACCAAGAAACCTTAGAGTTGCCCTCTTGGAGAGACACGCATGGCCCAGCCCTTCCCTGTCAGGGCTTTGTCCCTTCTCCCTTGAACGCTGGACTCCATTGCCCAAAGAACCGCCATTCCCCAGGACACCGACATCATTGCATCTGGCCACGCTGCCGGCTTGGCAGGGTCTGTTCTGGAAGTATTTCTAAAAGGGGGAGAGGGCACTGGAGGAGTGAGTCTGGGCGCTACCAGATCCGAGCACCACCCCCTGCTCTAGTGACAGACACGCAGGCCAATGGGAGGTTGTTTTGGGGGGGTCTGGGGGGGTTTCCCTCCTGGCCCAGGATTGAACATTTCCGAATGAGTCCTTTTCTAATTATAACATCGATCTGACGGATTTGGAAGGACCCTGGGATATTTATAAGGCTCCCCGGGATATCAAGTATTCAGACAGCATTAGGAAACTCTGGAAGCTCAGCTCGCCAATAAAAAAGACTTGTATTTTTTTTTTAAGTCAATGGAATCCCAGCCAAGTTGGGCTCCTTAAAGAGGAGCAACAACTCCAAGATGGTGCTTGGTTATGGGGGAAGCCCAGTGGGGGGCCAGGAAGGAAACCCCGGGGAAGAGAGGACTCTGTGTTGCTTTGTCAGCCTGGCAAGTCCTGTCCTGCCAATGGCCCCCAAGCCCAGGCCAACTCCGACTTCCTTTTAGAGCCAAAGGAAGGTCCCATTAGGTGGTTGAAGGAGACCCGGACAAAAGGACTGCTGAGAAGAAAGGTCTCTGGCCATTGGCCATTGGGTCAGGTGGTCTTTGCTTCTTTCAGAAGGGGTCACCACGTGCCCTGTAAGCAAAGCCACTACCGCTGGTGGGCCAGAGTCTGTCTGTCTGTACCTAGACTGCGGATGGGAGCGAGAGGCCGGGAGAAAGCAGACTCTCCACCCGTGGCGTCCCCGTGGGTGCCGGTGGGCCCCTCCGGCCATGTTTGCCGCTGCCAGAAGCTTGTTTATTACTTCCTAGGCCAGGAGATCGTAGGCCCGGACATTCACGTCCAGGTTCCCGACTCCGGGACATGATGACATCCCCGTCATCGGGGAGGTTGGAGGTCGCGTGTGCTCCTTCCAACAGCCTCCGGAGGGAAAAGGGGAGCTTTCGTTTGTCCCCTCCTCGGTGCGATGACTCGGGGAGCCCCCTCTCGTCCTCTCTCTGCAGCGGCTCTCCCTCGGGGGACCCCCCCCTTTCTGGGCGGCCTTTGCGGGCGGAAGGAAGCCGCCCGCCGGGCGCCGGCTCTTTCTTACAGGTGGCAGCGGGGCCGCGGCACCAGCCCTTCCAGCCTCCAGTCACTGCCATCATCCTCAACTCCCAAATTGTCCTGGAAGGAGACGAGCGGGCGGATTTGTCTTCGGCTGTTTGGCCAAAGTGGGGCACAGATGGGATAATGACTTTTACAAACAGCATTTTGATGAGAGGAGGGGAGAAGGAACCCTATGTAAAAATGCACAAAGGCTGCATAAACACACTGATGCCTGCAGCTGGAACAAACTAAAAAGATGTTTAATAATTTAGAACCAAGCAGGCAGGGCCTGTGCAGCTGTTGTGTGCAGGGGACCATGAAAGTCTTCCATTTGACAGCTGGCTCCATCTTTCCCCAGTTGCTACGTGGAGAAGAGAATGCAGATTTGGGATTAGCCAATCCCGGTTACCCCTGCCCATCTGCCACCAAGACCCCGGGCCCCTGCTCGCCTGCTCTCTTTGGGCACGCACACACACGCGGGCTCACATAAAGGAGCCCCCCTCCCGCGGCCCCCCCCCGCCCCTCCCCCCCCACCATATGCAGGCACCAGGCTCAGCCGGCGGCCCAGCTCTGCTCTCTCCTCTGCTCTCTCCTCTACTCCCAGGATCCGGCTGTTGACACACAGCCAGGACATGGCCGCTGTCGTTTTTTGCTGGAGGGCACATTTTGC
>NC_058131.1:724293209-724305177 GCF_016433145.1 Gracilinanus agilis
AAGGAAGGAAGAAAGGAAGGAAGAAAGAAAGAAGAAAAAGAAAGAAAGAGAAAGGAAAGAAGGAAGAAAGAAAGAAAGAAAGAAAGAGAAAGGAAGGAAGAAAGGAAGAAAGAAAAAAGAAAGAAAGAGAAAGAAAAGAAGGAAGAAAGAAAGAGAAAGGAAGGAAGAAAGAAAGAGGAAAAAAGAAAGGAAAGAAGGAAGAAAGAAAGAAAAAGAAAGAAAGGAAAGAAGGAACAAATGAGGGAAAAGAGGAAAAGAAAAGAAAGAAGAAAATGAAAAGCTTAGGAAGGTCTTATTCTCATCTTGCATTAATGTTAGTGACAAAATCCACAGAGGAGCTAATGATCATTATTAGACTGTATTCTGAAATTGCATTCTATTATTATTAATGAGTTAGATTAGCATTTTCCTATTCAAAGGAATTTTTAGGAGATGGGGAGGGATGTAAAAATGATAAAGCAGAAGTGGATTATTTGTTTTTAAAGAAAATCATTCTATTAGGAACGATGGTGTTGGCATTTCTCTATCTGCCCCCCCTCGATAGATGATATTATGTCTTTAAAACTCCCTCCTCTAAAGAGTTGCCAAGAGATTTTGTTGTTGTTGCTCTGGCTGCCTGGTGGATGTGGATTTGGGGGCACACTTTTTTCAAATAAGCTGAGTTCATTTTCAGCAACTTACAGTATTGCTAATTGAGAAATAAGTGGGAGAAACACTCTTGAAAATCCATGCCGTGGGGGATATTTCAAGCTAAACTGAATAGACCTTCTAGTCTGAAATGTGATGGATATTTGCCCTTCTGCAGACTGACCTTTCTGCAGACAGTTCTCCATTGCTGATTCCACTGTCTCTTTTTTTTTTTTCCTACTTTATAGACATTGTTAGTCCCACCATAGACCAGAGCATCCAGGAGCTTACACCAGTGATGCCTTTAAGCAGTTAACTGGTTTCTACCCAAGATTATTTTTCACATGGGGTCATTAGGTGGCTCAGTGGATAAAAGAGCCTGACTTGGAGAGGTCCTGGGTTCAAATGCAGACTCAGACATTTCCTACAGGTATTATCCTGGGCAAAACACAATGAATATTCAGTATCCATTCCAAGACCGAAGGTAAGGGTTTAAAAAGAGATTTTTCTACTTCCAATCTTCATTTCCTTAACCCCAAATCTAGACAGCCTAGAAAATTACCACTTAAGAAAGATCCATCTGAGTCCCAAGATGTCTTTCCAGTGGAATTCTTCCTTCAGAGATGCTCCTTCTGCAGGTTGACGTCACAAAGTCCAATATAACACTCGCACTCACAAGGGGACTTATAAATGCATCAACTCAATTTCATTTCATAGAAACACAGACCTCCACGGCCATGTCTTACCATTGAAATTCCCCCCTTATTAATAGAGCAGTCAAATGGCCCACCAGCCTCTGCTTGAAGACCTCCAAGGGTGAGGGAACCAACCACCTCTTGATCCAGACCATTTCACTCTGGGAGAACCTTCATGACGTCAAGCCCAAATGAGTCTCTTTGCAACTTCCACCCAAGGCTCCTTCCTCTTTTAGTAGAATGAACCAGAGCCCTCTTAATTTGAAATGCAATTGAATTAATTCTATTCAGTCCCATTTTTAGCCACTGTCTACTTGCTAAGAACTGCATCAGGAGATGGGGATAGAAATAGGCCCGAAGCAGGCTCTCTTCTGAAGGTTTTCATTATAATTAGGGATGATAATATATTTATAAACAAATACGAGTTTATTCGATGGATTACCAAATGAATTGTGGAGGCTGAAAGTGTTATGAACTGGGGGTAGCAGGGAAGTCCTCGTGATTTAGTGCCTTCAATCTGCTCTGAAGGCAGCTGGGAATGTTGAAAGCCAGTCAAGGGAAGAATGAGGCAGTCAAATGTTATCGGTCCAGACGTCTAATTTGGAACTTGTGAGAGTTTCGACCAACGTCTTTTACCTCGGCACCGTCCATGGGTTCATTAAGCAAATGAGTCCTTTAAGGAGAGAGAGGAAGGGGTCTGCTGAACAGTAAGAGGTGTCCAAATGTGTGCTGGGCTGCTTCAGGCTCACCCCTCCTTGTCCGCTAGATGGGAATGCTGGGAGGAACAGTTCTGTTCGGGTGGAGTTCAGACAGAAAGACCTCAGAGGCCCATTCCAGCTTGGAGAATTTCTGGTTAGGGTCTTTAGCCCTCCTTGAGAAAAAAACAACACATTTAAATGTTCCAGAAGCATCCTTGACATGCCCGCAATAGCTCTGTCTAATGCTCCATCCTTAGCTACACGAGTCCTACTTGGCCACCAACTGTCCATTGTTTTGGCAGCCATCCTAGTTTAGGTCCAGACCTGGGATTTTCTAGGTAGGGGTGGGGCTCCAAGTTCACAAATCTTCCCCCACGCCCAAACGCAAGGGTGCACCTCCATATCACCTCCATATCAATGCCTCTGTAACTACTGATGGCCTTAAAGGGTTGCCTGGGGTTACTGGATGGTTGGGTTTGTCTAAGGTCCTATAGGCAGACTGTGCCAGAGGCAGGATTTACATAAAGACCTTCCTCACTCCACTATCCCCCACATGGCCCTCTTGACCAGTCCCTATGAACCCCAAAGGAGTATAGAACTTCCTTCTCCTAAAATAATCCCAATCCCCCACTAATTGTGCTGCTGGCAGCTCTTACCCTCTGTGCTCCGGTGTCGTCTTTGGTGGAAGTGATTGCATACCCTTCCACTTCCTTGCTCATGACTGGAATGGGTTTGTTTAGTGTGCGTTGAACGATGTTTAGAAGGAGGCCCGGGTCACAAGGTCTCATGGTCACTAATCATTTTCCGTTCAGTGATCAAGCTTTCCTCAAGCATCTACCATATCCCCAGCACTGCACAAATCACTGAGGCATACAGAGAAAGGCTGAACGAGTACCTGCTTTCAAGGAGCTCCTATTCTAATGGCAAAGGCAGGGCGCAGATGCCAAGATCTATAGAGTGGGAGGGGGACATCATCTCTGGAACATCAAAGGGACAGACAGCACGCTGCTCTCTGTGAGCTGTTAGCCGTCAGTCATGTGGGACTAACCAGCACTTTGCAGGATTGAACCAGTTTCATAATGTCTACACATGCTCCAGTATAGTGTCTACACGTGCTCCCATGTCTTTGTCTAAGGCACCTACATCATCACAAGTCTCTTGGAAACTGTCTCTTGAATCTTCATCACATGGGGGAGATACTGTGTGGGGAACACATAGAGGACACGTGCTCACTGTGAGTCTGCTAGTGGTGCGACTCCATCAGCCCCCCAATTGTAACCATCCATCTTGTCTCCAAGCAACCCATTTGCCCACAGTGTTCTCTGTTATATGAGAGCACATTGAATTGGGCCAGAGAATACCGAAGGGTGCTTCTTGTTGTAAATTCTGGGTATTTGAGTCCAATTCCCCAGAGACTGATTTAAATCAGATCCAAAGGACTAGATGGGTGAATGGAGGTGATTTAGCATAAATCCATCACTACTGAAGGAAGAGGGCTGCAAAGGCTTTGGGTGGAGTTTCACCAGCCTCATGCAGATGGTAAAGGGCAGTTAAAATCCCTTAATAGTAACTAACATTTCTGTAAATCCTTTGAAGTTTCCCAAAGCACCGTTATCCCTAGGGTAGCCCATGGCCCTTTGGAACAACTTTAATTGTTAAATAGCCTTCATTTTGTCAAACTGCTCCCCTTTGCAGCTTCTCCCCTTTGTGCCTTCTGGGGTCAAGCAGCACAAAATGGAAATCCCTTTTCCACATGAAAGCTTGCAAGTCCTTGAAGAAAGCCACTGGGCCTCCCATGAGCAATCTCTTCTCCAGACTTAACATCCCTGGTTCCATTCAGATGATGCTTTAGAGGTCGTTTCCCTTTCTGGATGCTCTGCTCTAATGCTCCCCAGCTTGCCAGGGCTCTTCCTCAAATGTGGTGTCCAGCACTGAGCACGCCATTCCCAATGTCTGATCTGGGCTGTGACTAGTGATCTTCGGTCCCGTATTCCTGAAAGCTCTGACTCTTCATGGAGCCCCACATTGCATTAGGCTCTCTAGTTGCCTCATTACATTGCTGACTCCAGTTGAACTTGACATCCACTAAAACGAGCTCCATCATAACCATCCCTTTTCCCTCCCTCGTCTCCCTAGTTTGTTCAAGGGTCAGTTTCTTGAGCCCAAGTTTAGGGCTTCCTAATTATTCCCAACCGATTTCTTTCTGTCTTATTTGGGACCACCTTCCAGACCACCCAGAGTATTTTGGATGTGGAAAGTGATCCAGGCTATCTATCAGCTATCATTTTCCTCCCTCCCTCAGAGCTTTGTGTCTGTTGTCAATCCAATATGGACGCCATCCAAGTCTTCATCCTAGGCATTGATAGAAATGCCAGACAACAGGGGAACAAGCACAGAACCCTGAGAAGCTCCCCTGGAGACTTCTTCCCAAGAAGATGTGTAACCATTATCAACTACTCTCTGGGTTAAGCCATTTTAGCAGTTCAGAATCAGTCTCAGTAGACTCTGATGAAGTCTACATCTCTCCATCTGTTCTTCAAAAATAGGAGGCATCACATTCTCAACACTTATTTCCATGCCAAATCTCAAATTCCGGGGCTACTGAGGAAATGGGAACAAATATTGCAACTAGAGGGAAGCTGCTGGCGGCGGGGGGTGGGGAGAGATAAAAATCAAGGCAATGAGAATGTCTGAAACACAAATATAAAGAAGCTAACTAAAAGCTAGCATCTCTGGCATTAATGGCCTGGCTACTAAGGGAACAGTGAAAGGTCTTTGTAAATAAAAGACTGTGGTTCAAATCTCAGCTGTGCCACTCACTACTTGTGTGACTTTAGTCTAGTCATTTGATTTCCCTTGGTCTTGGTTTCTTCATCTATAAAATGAGTAGGTTTGGATTACAGGAACTATAAGATTCCTTCTAACTAAAACTCTATGGCAATCTGGTCTTATGATATGTTAGCACTCTATTCTAGGGCTGCCTCTCAAGTTTTCCACACACTGATAGACGCAGGCCCTAGAGAGCTACTATGATGTCTTCCCTTCGGACCCTTTGAGTAACCATATTTCATTGAGGAGATTTTCTAGTACTACTGCGCATGAGCCCCCACCAGTGGGTTCCATTTATTATCAAATATCCAGGCAGAATTAATTAGTGTTTAGAAGCAATATAGAGATGGCATAGTAAGAACCATGTTGACAAAGAAAACATTTTTTCCCAAATCAGGGTCAAACTCTCCCATAAATGCTTATGTAGATCAAAATAAAAATAATTCAAGCATAGAAAGCACAGATAGTAAAGAGATATTTCATAACTCCCAGACAGAAGCTTCTTCTTTCCTGAAATCTTCATGAAGTTCTTCAGTTAAAGCTTTTTTTTTTTTAGTTTGTTTGCGGGGCTTCAAGTGTTGAGACCCTTGCAGATTCCTGAAACTGCCTTGCCTAAGTGTGAAAATAGGGTTTTAATAGGAGAGAGTTAAATCTGGAGTAAAAAAATCTGGGTTCGAATCCTAGCTCAGCTGTTTATCACCAACATGACTTTGAACAAGTACTTTGATTGAGTCTGAGAGAAGTCATGAAATCATTTATGTGGAGCTGTAAGGAATCTCAGAGACTATTGTATACAAATTCTTTTACAGATAAGGAAATAGAGCCTCAGAGAGAAAAATAATTGACTAGGCCAGGATTTGAACCTGGGTTAATTAACCCTAAGTCCTGAGTCCTATGCTGCCTCTCAGCACATTCAAAATGGTGCCAGATGCCTCATTTGCTGCAAGTTGCCTGGAGCCCTGCTTCTTAAATCGAGGGGCATTTGCACCATCTTGAGGAAGGCTGATGCTCAAAAGGTCTAAATATTCTACTGCCATGACTATTCCCTGGCATTGACCCTAAATTTGTGTGGGAATGATCTGCCGTGGACAGACAGTTAATGCCAGCAGTGTGAGCCAAAGGGATTCCTGTTATTTATGTTTCAGACATGCTTCTTGCCTTAAGTGCCCCCCCTACCCCCTGCCTCTGGTTGTGCCATAATTTTTATTCCTGCTTCCTCAGCAGCCCTGAGATTTACAATTCAGCTCATGAACCTATGGCGAGGTGGAGACCCAGACAAACGCAGGGAAATCTGAAGTGAAGGGTGAGCCCTGGGTCTTAATTCATTACCAATTTGCTCTTTGCCATTTCTTACCCTCTCCTCCTCCTCCACCTTCTTTTAGGGGAGAAGAGGGAAATAGAATTTAATGATCATGTAAGAAGCAGGCTGAGAACATGTGAGCTCCAGCCAGGTGTGATGCAAGTTGTCAGTGGGAGATTCTCTCCTCCCTACCCCCTCCTCCTCCTTCATCTCCCCTTCCTTAATTTCCTACTTCTCCTCCTCTGACAAAGTCCCCCTCACTCCACCTCCCCGAGACAACCTTGGTAGAGCCCATCTCTCACCTCTTTAGCATCTTTTAAAAGGGGATGACTTTATAACAACAACAACAACCAAGTTAAAAAAGTTAAATGATGAGTGAAAAGGAGCAAGAATGAGTGCCAAAATGAAGGGCTTTAAAAAATATCCAGGAAGTTGACTCAGAGAACCGTGCAAGGGTAATATTTAAATCTATATTCCAACCATTTTTCAAGCCTATGTTATTGAACTCTGACTGAAATGACTCATCCAGAACCATTAGGATTTGTCATGTTTATATGTATCGAGCTCATTTTCCCAAATCTATTATTATTGTACATGAACTGGAGGGACGTCTCAAATGCTGAATGTTTGACCGTGGACTCCAGCTGCAGCTGCCTTGGAATTTTCTAGGGAAACAACTCAATTTTTCATAGCTAACAGGCAAGCCTCCTCATTTTCTTTACCTCCTCTTTCTTTTCCCTCTTGGAGCTTTCCTTTCCTTCTCTTCTCTTCTCTTCTCTTCTCTTCTCTTCTCTTCTCTTCTCTTCTCTTCTCTTCTCTTCTCTTTTTCTCTCTCTGTTTGTCTCTGTCTCTCTCTCTCTCTCTCCTGCTTCTTGC
The DNA here is from genome assembly GCF_016433145.1 of Gracilinanus agilis. Taxonomy (NCBI): domain Eukaryota; kingdom Metazoa; phylum Chordata; class Mammalia; order Didelphimorphia; family Didelphidae; genus Gracilinanus; species Gracilinanus agilis. Next base: position 724,300,235 of record NC_058131.1, read on the forward strand.
ACATTTCTGAATTTCTGTAATCCATGCCACAATGTATATACTCTCAATATCAAAGTCGTGATAGTATTACTCTTAATTCATCTTTGCTCAGTGAGCTTTTATTGAGGTTGTTGGGTGTTGTCTATAAGTTTGGGAGGAGAGGTAGAGGCAGCAGTTTTGTTTAAACTGGAGCCATAATTATGTTATTCTTTCAATCCTATGACTGATGTCCAGTAGTTATTAATCATCTCCTGTCTGCTAACACACACACACACGGACAGAAACATAGACAGACAGACAGACACACACACACACATACACCCCTTCATATTTCCATTATGGAAGCTAATCAGAGAATCCAGCCACTCTGTGTCATACTAATTTACTTTCCCAGTTGGTACACTAAGGGGTAAAAGATCTGTTAGTTTCATTCATTGACCTTCCTAGTAGAGGTGGAGGGTGACTGGGGTTGGGGACATCCCTGTATACCTGGAATTGCCATGAATATTAGAAATTGCACCAAAAATCACTTAGCTAAGGGTCATATATATAGAACACATCACATACACCAAAATATTATATAGATGCTAATTATTAAACAAGATAATATATGGAAAACACTTTATAAAGCTTGAAGTGCTATATAAGTATTAAATATTTTTTCTTAATATAGTCTAAATTATAGGATTGCTTTAAACCTGGAAATAAATATCCAGGTCAACAATCCTTTTTACAACAAAGATATCCATGTAAGAGAGTGAGGTCCATAAGAGCAAAAAGCAGGTCTATTCTAAGCATGTGTGTGTGTGTGTGTGTGTGTGTGTGTGTGTGTGTGTGTACATGTGCGCAGTGGGTATTTAATAAAGGTTTATTGAACAAATTAATAAGCAAATGAACCTAAACACAGCAAAGGCATATGTTATTGATGAAGAATCAAATCAGTTTCTCAGAAAATTCTGAAGCAGCTGCAGACCACAAATCAGTGTGAATCCCTGTACCTTGAGGAAATCCTGGCAGATTCTCCCTAAGTGGAACTGACCTCTAGGGACAGTGAGAGGGAAGCAGTGGGTGGAGTGTCAAGTTGAGAATTAGGAAGACTTGAATTCAAATTCAGCCTCAGACACTTACTAGGGGTATCATCTTGAAGAACTCATCTGACTTCTATTTGCCGCATTTTTCTCATCCATAAAATGGCTCTAATAATAGAACCCCAAATTGTAGTGAAGATCAAATGAGATAATATTAGTAAAACACTTAGCATGGTGCCTGGAACATAGTAGACACTATATAAGTTTTCTTTCTTCTTATTCTTGTTCTCCTCCTCTTCCTCCTTCTGTGACTCATGAGTGTCAGACCTATCAATCATTTAATCAATCAATTAATGCTTATTAAGCATTCTTGTCAGGCGCTATACTAATGAGGTAATAATACCAAAAGAGGCAAAAGAGAGTACCTCAAGGAGCTTATAATTTAAATGGGAAAGATAATAAAGCCAACAAACCTATTGTTGTATTTTCTCCCTGGGGAAGAATGGTATTACTTTTTCTGAGAGGAAATCTTTGAGTGGAGTTATGTTGTAAATGGAAGAGGTCTCCCCTTAGCTATGGGCAGGATTACTTCATAGAATTACTGTCACCAGAGAAATATCTAAAAACACGATTCAATGACACCAGTATTACTTTGATGATCCTTGATTGGACTTAATCCAAATCCCTTCAGTTCAAGGCAGTTCATGGGATTAGAAATCTTAAACTGAATAGGATTTTAGAGTCCATCTATCTCAACCCCACCATTTTAGAAACAAGGAAAGTAAGGCACAAGGCCATGAATTATTAGCTCGCTCAAGATAACAGTGAGAGAGTGATCACTGAACTTAAGTCATCTGGAGTTTTCATGAATGTTTTTCCCATTCTTGCGTGCTACTGCTTCGGTTTAATTCCAGTAAGGATACCATGTTCAGGGTCTTGGACTGGCCCAAATGCAGAAATGAAACAGTCCCTGCAAACTGGGGAAGAAGTAAAGAAGCATAAATCAAGTCCTTGCCTAAGGGCTTTTCATTTAATGCCTGACTGCATGATACTTTGGTTCTTATTTACAAAAAAAAAAAAATGTGCTGAAACAACCCTTGGGACTATAGGATAACTAAAGCTGAGGTTCCTATCATGTGTGGAGGGTACACGTGCTATTTAGCAGAACGCCAGTGGATGTCAGTAGAGAATCAGCAGAGAGGAGCTCAGGGGAGAGATCCAGGAGATGCCAGTCAAAGAGAGCCAAAGGAGAAGCTAAGGGTCTCCAGAGTTACCACTAATGTGGGGATCTTGATACCATCCCCATCCCAGCTGATGGCCTTAGTGGCTCTATAAGGAAACAGAAGGTGTCAAATTCGGGGGCAGAGTTCCACCTCAGACATTGTCCTTGGACAATGAGTTACTTTCTCTAGAGTGCTTCCAAATCATAATCCTTCTCTCATGGGAGGGGCTAGCATTCATGGAAAAGTGTCCCCATGTACATAATGACCATCCCAGTTATTTCTCTTCCTAGGTTGTCTTGTGAAATATTTTTTGCTTTTCATTTTCATGTCCTCTCCTTGGTCTGGTAAAAGAAACATCGGTGGGGGCTCATTAGTTGTGGTTTTGAATACATTCAAATTCAAAGCATATTAAAAACACAGAGTAGATTTCAGGGGACACAAATTTGAGAGGAAGCAGACCTATTCCACAACAGGAAAGTAATAATATCAAGAAAGAATTTCATAAGCCTAAAAGCATTATGGAGATGTTAGTTATTATTTTAAACTCCTTTTTCCTGCCTAAAATACCCTCCTTCTCCCTCTTAACCTAGTCTTCCAAATTCCATTCAATGTGCCACATCCTTTAGGAATTCTTCCTTGATCTCGTCATTTGTAATGGCCTCAGACCTCTCAGGGTACTTTCTTTGAGCCTATCAAGTGCACCTAAATTGTAATGCTTTATGTCAATGCCTCTCACCTGGACCAGAAGCTTGAACCCTTGATCATAGCCCAGCACCCTGAGAAGATTAGATGCTTGATTAGATGACTAGTCCTAAAGCTTTGGCAGACATGATTCCCTCCTAGGCACTCACTATATCTGTGTTCAGGAAATGGCTGAAAGCACAGGTCAAGGAGGATGATTTCCCCCCACTGCTGGTCATAGAATTAGTCAACGGAAGTCTCAGTAGGCACAGGTATATTTTAGGATGGCAGTCCTGAAGAAGGAGAGGAGAAAAGATACATTTCAGATGAGGTATGAAATGAGATGGGGAGTTAATGAGGTGGAGCCACACAGGAAGGCCGTTCCAGATGGCTAGAGATGAAGAGAAGAAGGCTTTTCTACCCAGGGAGGTGAGATTCAGCAAAGGTAGAATGTTGGGTCAGTTATGAATGGCCAGGCAGAGGGGACTCTGCCTTGGCCGAAGTGGGACAAGCCAAAAGAGGTTTTAAAGAGGGAGATGTTGTCTTATTGAAACAAACAAAAATAATACTTTTGGGCGAAGAGGTCTTACTCTGTTTTATCATAGAGGGATATGGATATATGGTTATCCCCCTACCCCCTGGCTGGCTGTCTGTCTCTCCTTCTCTGTCTCTGTCTCTTTTCTTTCCCTTCTTTCTCTCTCCTATTGTCTTTCTCTGTCCTTCTGCCTCTCTCTGTCTCTCTGTCAGTCTCTCTCTCTCTTTCCTCTTTCCTTTCTTTCTCTCTCCTCATTGTCTCTCTCTATCCCTCTGCCTCTCTCTGTCTCTCTTCTCATTCTTGCTTTCTCGTTTTCTTTCTCACAATATCTATCTAAAGATCTAGCTCTATAGATGCCCATCCACAAACATACACGGAGATGGTTGTAGCCAGATACATAGATCTGTCTAGATAGAAATACAGAGATATTTGTGTACATGATGTGCAGGGCATGAAGACATTCGTTAGAGGGAAATGCATCAGAATGGGCGGCATCCCTGGGACCCAGGCCGTTTGCCCTGTCTGATGAACAGATAGTTAGGAGCAGGAAGCACAAGCCAGCCTCCAGCCTCTCCCATCTCCAGGTTATTGTTATGACCATAGACTTGAAGTTTCATGAAATAACTGTAAGACTCATAAAAAGTCTGACATTGAACCCATTTTTCTCCAATACAATATTTACAGCTGGGCATAGAGGACTGCTCGGTATTGATTGGAGGAGCAGTTTAGAGAGCACTCCTGCCCCTCTGAGGGAATAGACCTTGTCTCTGCAATGGCCAGTCTTCCCACTACCACCACCATCCCCCGCTGCCCCCGCTATGATTTTGAGAGAGCTCTATGAAAATAGCAGCTATCCCCGGGTATGTTTTTAGGGGAGAGGGAGGGCAGGAGGAGGGAGGAGAAGCTTCTCGAAGGTGCTAACAATAAATAAATAACACAGAGACAGAAACTGGTTTTTACACTGGAACATTTCTGTGGCTAATGCCAGCTTAGAATCAGTTATACTCTCCAGGCTACCTGCTGAGCTCATTGGGGGGGAAAAAGGCAAAAGTTATTCCAGGCTGGCTAATTTTCACTAGAATCTCCCCTCCCCCCCAAAAAAATGTAACCTCTTAGCAAAAAGGGGTCATCAGGAGCTAAGAAATACACCTTCATTTAGGATACCTCCCTCTACACTCCCTTTCTAGGGAGGAAGATTTTGTTTGTTTATGTGTCAAGGAAATGGGCATGTCCAAAATAACAAGCCACTGAAATTTCCATGAAAAACATTTTCTATGTGTTTTTTGTTTTTGTTTATTTGCTAGTTTTTAATTTCTTTCTTTTCCTTCCTTCCTTCCTTCCTTCCTTCCTTCCTTCCTTCCTTCCTTCCTTCCTTCCTTTTTTCTCTCTTTCTCTCTTTCTCTCTTTCTCTATCTATCTATCTATCTATCTATCTATCTATCTATCTATCTATCTATCTATCTATCTATCTATCTATCTATCTATCTATCTATCTAT
>NC_058131.1:724305451-724317702 GCF_016433145.1 Gracilinanus agilis
TCTTTCTTTCTTTCTTTCTTTCTTTCTTTCTTTCTTTCTTTCTTTCTTTCTTTCTTTCTTTCTTTCTCTCCCTGTGAAAGGACATTTGGTGAGCTGTAAATGGCTTTGGAAAACAAGGCAGCATCCGAGGAATTGACATCCCCAGCTCAGATTGTAATTGAGTGTTTTATCGATGTGAACCCGCTTTCTGGACGATAGGGACCCCTGTGGTTTTAACGAATCTACCCCAAAATGCATAAACAGAAGTCAATAAGGAGCAGTAGTCTCTTTTGTGGCCAGACATTGAAGCTATGACATTTCCCTCCTCTGCTGTCAACCCTCAAATTAAAGAATAAAAAAAGAGAAAAACCAATCTTCCAAATTTAAAATTTCTTTTCCCTTTTACTAAAAAAAAAAGAAAGAAAGAAAGGAAGGAAGAAAGAAGGAAAGAAAAAGAAAAAGAAAAAAACCAACCTGGGTGCCCAAATTTCCAAGGTGTGTGTTTGTGAGCATCCAGCGAGCAGTGCTAATCTGCACACATCTCTATTATATTCTGCAGGGAGAGTATTAAAACAATGCAGAATGTTTCCTTCATGTCATATGTAACAGTTACATTTTTTCCCAGGGTTTGGGGAGGAAAAAAAAAAGGAGAGAGAGAGAGAGAGAGAGAGAAAATGAAATCCAGATTTGTAATTCCTAGCAGGAGAAACGCGATCCTTTTCAATGTTTAAGTAATATTTCCTGTAAAACATACGAGGCCATCTGCAAAGCTGTTTCCAGACACATTTTGAAGTGGCAAGGGCGTCTGAAGGAGACAAGAGCCGAGCCCTGCATTTCACCTCTGGGACATGGAACATTAAAGGTTTCACAAAGCTGGTGCTACAATTTTGCAAAGTATTTCCACCATGGCCAAGTTCATAATTTGTTTAATTTACCTCTATTTTACAGACTTGGTGGGGGGAAGGGAATGAAAGGGCCCGTTTACAAACCAAGACAGCTGTTGGGGGGGGGGGGGAAGGGGGGCGATGCATGATCTCCTACATCCAGAATGCCCCCTCCACTCCCGTTGTCAGTCCCGGCTGTGTCTGTCCTTCGCCGGCCCCAGCAGAGAGCACGTAAAGAAAAGAGACAACATGGAATAGATAAGGGGAGCCCCAACCCGAGCCCCCCTTTCTGGCCACTTAAGCCCAATAGAAAGGGTGCTTTATTTGGATCTCCAGGGTCACCTTAGGAATTGGTGTCAGTAAAATGTTACAGCCGAGCGGTAAGAATCATGCTGGGAAAGGGCTACCACATACACCATCTCCTGCACGGCCAGAGGGAAGCAAGGATCAGGCTTCCCCTGGAACGGAGAGAGGGTGACGGGGGCCTGCGGGTCCCCCCATTCCAGTGGTACCAGGCCATTCTCTCATCGCCTCTCCGTGAGACCGTTGGCCCCAGCGAGCTGGAAACACACGCCATGATTTCAGATCGATGCAGAAATCCCCCCTGAGAGAGCTTTGAAAACGTTCTCAGGCTTGTTTGGTGTCCTGTGATTTATATTTTGGGGAATAAGATTATTTGTGGACAGGGCTCATTCCCCCTATTAGAGAGAGAACTCCTTGAGGACGGGTGCTGGCTTGGTTTTCCATTTTCCTATTCCCAGCATGGGACCTTGAAAATACATTTAATAACGGGTTGATTTAAATGGATGTTGGGTTATTCTTTGGGATTTTCAGGTAAAATATTTAGAAGGAATTCTCCTTAAACACGACATGCCATTTCTTGCTGTGTGATGGTGGGATAATCACTCTGCCTCTCTGACTCCTTTCTGAAGCTGGGGAGTGGCCAAAGTCTCTTCTGACTCCGTCTAGTCTCGTTATTAAGTCTAACTTCACAGACAAACACAGGGTCTTCCCGTCGCCGGTCTCCCAGAGGCGGGCGCCATTTGCAGATGGTACAAATAGCTCTACTTCCAGCTTGAGAAATCGGTGTTCCTTGTCTGCCTTTGAATGCCTCCTTCCTGCCTTCTCTGCTCACGCCAGCGGAACAAGCATGGCTTCTCTACTCTTCAGTGTAATCACTTCCTAATGACACAAGTTGATCCCAGTTGCCCACGAGCTCTGCGAGTCCATCAGAGGAAATGGGTTTTTGGTAGACACTGTAGCTAATTAGGCACTGCCTTCTGGGCGTCTGTCTAATTCTTGGACTCCTGCCCCGACCGAGCATCTTTACGTTGCCCAGACGTGAGAAAAGCAGGACGCCGAGGCTGATGAACAACTGTCCCTCTGTTAGACACGCATTCTGGAGCGCCTTTCATTCGCCGCCTCGTTCTCTGACAGTGAACCTCGCCTGGCATTTGGCTGCAGGCAAGCGCGGGCGCCATTTTGAAAAGGATTCGCAGCAACGTTGCCAAAGCGCTGATGGTAAAGCCCTGAACTCCGCTGCCCAGGCGGAAAGGGGAGCGTGTGTGCCTGAGTGGGAGCGGGCACGGGGGAGCGAGAGAGCCCGGCGGGCACCTGGAGACGCTGCACAAAGAAGGCATCCCTCCACTACGCTCTTCCTCCGTGCACATGAGAGGCTGAGTGGCTTTAGCCATCCAACCACTCGCATCTGTGTATGCCTGTACGCACACAACACACATGTACACCCACAACTCACACGTAACATGTATATCGCACACGGATACATGTCAGGGTTCATGTATATACAGACATATGCAACCCCCATATGTGTACACATCAGTATGCATGTAGATGTGTTTGTCTACGTATGTGAGATATTCCAAAGCTTTGCTGTGGTTTTAAATTTGATAATCGAAAACCGCACTGACATTGGAAACATGCGTGTATATATACATATAATATGTCTGTATGGCAACCCAAAATCAACATACCTGTGTCTTTATATGTATCTGTATGTACATATATATTTTAGATGTGCGTATATATTCATATGTGGAGAAAGAGAGGAAGGCATTTAGGTAGTCAGGTGGTCCAGTTCCAATTTTACTAGCTGTGTGACCCTGGGCAAGTCACTTAACCCTAGTTTCCTCAGTTTCCCCATCTGCAAAAATGAGCTGGAGAAGGAAAGAGTAACCATCCCAGTATCTTTATCAAGAGAACCCCCAAGGGGGTCACAAGGATTGGGACACAGCTGAAACCGGCTGAACAAATGGTCAGATGTTATACGGACATTTGCCAAGTGACCCAACAGTTTTGTGGCTGTTTTAAGTTTTTATACCTAAAACCACTTTAAGACATTTGGTATGTTATATGTGTGTATATACACACAGGTACATGTAGGTATGTAGGGGCACACGTGCATTTTTGTATTTATATTATGCATGTGTACATTGATGAATAAACATGTATTAAGCACCCACTCCATGCCCAGCACTGTGGTACGCACTGGATCAATTCATGTATGTATATATGTGTGTGTATCAGATGACAACACATGGAATGTCTCTTCCAGAGAATGTGCCCTTTTTCTGTATAGATGCCATATTTTCTGATTAAGACAATGCTCCACGAGTTCTAGTCCTGGCACACCGTGTTCTGTACACAGGAGGTGTTTGTGGAAACCCCTGTTGGACCCTCACGTAGTTCAGCGTTTTGCTTCCCTTTCTGGGCACTGAATGGCCGCCATGACCTGGCCTCACCCTGACTTTTTGCCTGAGCTCACATCACTCTTCTTCCCAGTCCAACACTTCCCAGCCTCCACCTGTATTCTCTCCTTCATTCTACTGGACTCTGTGTCTGCTCCTTCTCTTTTCCTTCTCCTTTACAGTTTCTGCTCATCCTTAAGCCATAACTAAAATGTCGTCTCCTCCAGGAAGCCTCCCATAGAGCTTTGCTGCTCTTTAATACACTTAATGGGCATCTAGGTAGCCCAGTGGATAGAACACCAGAACTGGAGTCAGGGAGACCCAAGTTCAAATCTGACCTCAGACACTTATTAGCTGTGTGAACCCTGGCCAAGTCGCCTCACCTCCTCTGACTCAATTTCCTTATCTGTAAAATGAGTTGGAGAAGGAAATGGCAAAGGGCTCCACTATCTCTGCCAAGAAAACTCCAAATGGGGTGACCAAGAGCTGGTGGGGACAGAACAACAATACCCTTAATTAGCTCAAATCTGCCTATTCAGAGTCTTAACTCTCCTCTTTCAGGTAAACTCCCTGAGGGCACCCTTTCACCTAAACTGAAATATGGATCTCTCTCTGGGCCCAACTGGGTGTGCTGCATATGATAGGCTCTTAAATATGTATTTCTGTGTGTTTCCTTTTCTGTCTTTCTGTCTCTCTGTCTCTGCCTTGATTTTTCTCACTCCTATCATAGCTTTGGTTTCTAGGTTCTCTTGGATTCGGTTCAACATTTAATTTCTTTTTTTCTTCCTTTTCCATTGATAATATTCTGTTTGTTTGTTTTTTACTCTACACCTGGTTATACAATTTCCACTAAATTCTTCAAAAACATAATTTCTTGTCCATTCCATTCATGTATCATAATTTTTTTTGCTGTGGTTTTCAGTTGTTTTTTAGCTGTGCCTGACTCTCCATGAACCGATTTGGGGTTTTCTTGGTAGAGATATTGGAGTGTTTTGCTATTTCCCTTTCCAGCTCATTTTACAGATGAGGAAACTGAGGCAAATGATTTGCTCAGGGTCACATAATTAGGAAGTCTCTGAGGTCCAATTTGAACTCAGGAAGACAAATTTTCCTGATTCCAAGCCCAGTGCTCTATCTACTGTACCTAGTCATTCCCTAATCTATGGGTGCCTATTTTGTTTCCAGCTCTCTGCTACCATAAGAAATATTTCTATGACTATTTTGGTGTATGTGGACCTTTTTATCTTTGGCCTTCTTGGAGTATATGGACTGGTTTATCTAGGTTGACTAAAATCAACATTTTAGTCATTCCAAATTGCTTTCAAGAATATTTGGAATTATTCTCAACTCCACCAACAATGTATTAGCCTATCTGTCTTTTCACACTCCTTCTCACATTGACTATTCACATCTTTTGTGATATTTGCTGATAGTTGGTTGATATATCAGCATTGTTCTAATATTAAACATATTTTTCTTAGTATAATCATCAATTTGAAATAATCAAATCATCTTTCACAAAGTGGTTAAAATGTGTAATACTTCCAAATAATAGTTTGTTAATATCCTTTTGTCAATTATCCACTGGGGAATGAATGGTCCTATGTGTTTGTATGCATCACTGAAATGGATCTCAGGTATTCGCTAGTCTGAGGAAACTGAGGCCTAAAAAGATAACAGGACTTTTAAATGTCCCACAGAGAAGTGGATCATGGATAACAAGCTTTTATCAGATTTATTTGTGTGAAAATTCAGTTAATTTCCTTCCTTATCCTAGTTGAAATGATTTTGTTTTTGCAGAAACTTATCAATTTCATTTCCTATAAATATTGAATTTTCTTTTTGTTATAACTATCCCATTTTTTGGCAAAGAACTTTCTCTTACTCATATCTCTGAAGTATCTACTCTAAATTTGTAAAAATAACCCCAAGGTAGTTGGATTGATATAGCCCTAAGCATGTAAATTAAATTAGGCAACATTAATTTCATTATATTGATCCTATTCAACCATAAGCATCAAATATCGCTCCAGTTACTTGTCAATCTTTATTTCTTCAAAGAATTTTTAAAAAATTCTTTTTATATGTCTTGAATGTGCCTTGGAAGATCATATCCCTCACACTTTATGCATTTTGGCATTATTTTGAATGTGATTTCCCTTTCTATTATGTCCTGCTGGATTTTTTTTCCTTGCTCTCCAACATTTTCTCACTTAGGAGCTCTCAATAGCAAAGGAATCAAAGCTTTGGTTCTCATCTATATCCTACATAAGATACTACTGATTTTTTAAAATTCATTTTGTTTCTTATTAATATTTTTAAGATAATACCTCAGGTAGTTTATTTGCTGATTCTCTTAGATTTTCTAAAATAAATATCATACCATCAGTAAATAAAGATAATTTTGTTTGTTCTTTCATTTCATTTATTCCTTTAATTTATAGCTTTTGTCTTATTACTACTGTTAGAATTTCTCTAACTCTTCCAAATAATAGTAGGGGAAGAGGACGTGCTTCCTTCATTAATGTATTTATTAGGAAAACTTCTAGTGTTTCCTTATTGCAAATAGTACTACTTTTGTGTTTTAGAGATGCTTTTTAAAACTCACGAGTATGTATATATAATGTGTATATATATATATATGTTTAAATTATGAGCAGAAGTACAAAAAGAACATATATATCCATATATATAACACAAAAGTGGATTCCTCAAGAAATCCTGAATTTTCATTTCATACCACTTGTTTTTTAATATATAAAAATTCTGTATTTCAAAAATGCACTATTTACTCAGTACCTTTTGAACTTCACTCTTTCTTTTTTCATTTTTTTCATCAATTTTGAAACAAAATTTCTGTCCTTGGGTGAATTATTTTCCTGATTCTGTTCATGTCGGTCTGTGTGAGTTCATAACCCCCAGGATTTTCTGGAATTATTGCTTTAATCATTTCTTATTTACAATAACATGACATTAGAGTGATTCCTTGATTGTATGAGACAATTTTAGGTACCCTCTTAGAATCTCTTTATTCTTTTTTTCCCCTCTCCTCATCTTTTAATCCCTTCTTCAGGGTCAGCAAATTTGTTTGGTTTGCAGTTATTCCCTCTTCAGCATTGTCCTCACTCTTGACACTCATTCCCTTTTCTGCTTGTTTCTCTGTTAAACATGATGCATTTTTTTGTGCCAGTCTGTGTGTGTGTGTGTGTGTGTGTGTGTGTGTGTGTATGTATGTGTTGCTCTTTTATCCATTTAGGATGAATGCACACTACCCACCTCTTCCTCCATGTCTTTATACTTATCTTCTCATATACCCCAGTTATGAGAAACAGTAAATTCCACTCCTTTCTCTTTTCTCAACAAATGTTTTCTTTTTTATTGCCTTCTCTTTCCACTATTCAGATCCTTGGAATAGAATGAATCCTTCCTTGGAACCTTACCTCTCACCCAATTTAACTCTCCCCTTCAAATTTTTTTCAACTATTAAAAATTTCTTAACACTTTTTTAAAACTTACCTTTTTGTTTTAGAATTGATAATTTAGAATTTTATTTATTGCTATAGAGTAGTTAGGGCATGGCATCTGGGGTTAAGAGACTTACCCAGGGTCACATACTTAGGCAATGTCTGATACTAGATTTGAATCCAGTACCTCTTGTCTTCAGGCCTATCACTCTATCCACTGGGCCACCAAGCTGTCCCCTTCAATAGTCTTTCAACAGATATAGGTTCTGAAGGGCATTTATTTCTTTTTACCCTACTAAATGTTAGGGCCAAGTCATCTTAGTGCCCCTTCAAATTGCTCAAATATATGCATCCTTCTAACTTACTTATTTCTGGTCTTTTCCAGAAATGCTTGACAGTCCAGTCTTCCATTAAAGATTCATCCCACTCCTCTTGTAGTAGCATATCAAATTTAAGGATGACTTCATCCTTGGTTGTGAGTCCACTACTTCTGTCTGAGTGTAATTTTGTATTCCAAGATCTCCTGTCATTTGGGGTAGAAGAAGCTAGGTCTTGTGTAATTCGGACAGTAATTCATCTCTATTTCTTAGCTTCAAGGACTTCCTTCAAGTCTTCAGCAGTCCCACCTTGGACCAGAAGCTTTTCCTGTCCTGCCCTTAATGCTAGTATCTTCCTTCTAGTAATTATTTCTAATTTATCCTGTATATATCTTATTTGTACATAGCTGTTTATATGTTGTCTCTTCCATTGCCAAGTAAGATCCTTGAGAAGAGATATTTTCTTTGCCTTTATTTGTATTGACAGCATTTAGAACAGTGCCTGGCACATAGTGGGTACATAATAAATGTTGGTGACTGGCTAATAAAAAATCTAGATTTTAGCTGACAGCCCTAGGATTTTTCTATTTTGTTTTTCTATCAGAAGTGATTTGCAAATGTTTCCTTCGCACCCTGCTTCTAAAAGGTCTGGGAGGTTTTCATTTTTAATTTCTTGAAATAAAGTGTGTAGGCTTTATTTATTCATTTGTTTGTTTTTAAACCCTCACCTTCTGTTTTGGAATCAATACTGTGAATTGGTTCCAAGGCAGAAGAGTGGTAAGGGCTAGGCAATGGGGGTTTAAGTGACTTGCCCAGAGTCACACAGCTGGGAAGTGTCTGAGGCCAGATTTGAACTTAGGACCTCCCATATTTAGGTCTGGTTCTGGGCAAGACACTGTGTAATGGCTCCAAGGCAGAAGAGTGGTAAGGGGTAGGCAATGAGGGTTAAGTGACTTGCCCAGAGTCACACAGCTGGGAAGTGTCTGAGACCAGATTTGAACCCAGGTCCTCCCGTCTCTAGGCCTGGTTCTCAATCCACTAAGCTAACCAGCTGCCCTCCCAGTGTGTAGACTTTAAAAAAAATTTCCAGGGAAGCCAAGGATTCCTTAGTTATTTCTTCATGTTTTCCATATCAGTTGTTTTTGAGACCAGACATTTTATGTTCTACTTTTTAATCTTGTGATTTTGTCTGCTATTTCTTGATGTCTTATTAGGTCATCAATTGCTGTGGTCTATTGTAGTTTTCAGGAAGTCCTTTTTTGGGGGGTTGTCCTTTTGTTTTCTCTTCTAAACTATTTTTTTTGTAGTTTGCATTCATTTCTCTAGAGATTCTAGCTCTCTTTTTAACATTTCTTGCTTCTTGTCTTTTGTGTAGTCACGGAAAATCTTTTTTACGTTGTCTCTATTTGCAGTTGATATAGATTTATTCTGGTCTTTTTGGGGATCTAAAGAGTTTTAGTGTGTGAATTAAATATTTAGGGGACTCCAGTTCCAGAAAAGCATACTTCAATAAGCAGGATGCCATAGAGCCATGTGTTTTAATTTGGCAGTGTGGCTAGTGAGATTCCTGACCAGCAGAAATCAAGGGGTGATAGGTGAGGACTGAAATGAAACCCTGGCCAATGAGAAAATCTTAAGAGAAGGGTTTAGATGATGTTTAAAATGCCAGTGGGTCAAGTAGCTTGCTGTCTGCCATATTTTCTGGGCACTATCTCTCTCTCTCTCTCTCTCTCTCTCTCTCTCTCTCTCTCTCTCTCTCTCTCTCTGTCTCTCTCTCTTTCTTGCTCTGTCTCTCTGTCTCTCTCTCTTGCTCTCTCTCTCTCTCTCTCTCTCTCTCTCTCTCTCTCTCTGCTATGAGTGTCCCACACTTATTTATGTAAGCCATTTCGGGCAAGCAGTGGTTGGAGCTGCAGTGCTGGACCAGCAAGCCTAGGACCTTGTGGACTTGGAATCCAGGAATTAAAGACTTGCAATGCAGCAGGAGACTCTGAGTAGTTATATACAAGCTGGTAACCCTTTCCTTACTTGCTTTCTTTCTCTTTACTAATAAATAATCATAAATCTGCTCTGTCTCCAAGATCAATTTTCATTATTACAGTAATAACTTGCTATGCTAGCCACCCCTCTCTTCCATTTTCTTGACTCTCCAGCTTTATTTCTTTGTCTCGGTTCCGGCCAGTGCTCCCTGCTCATTTGTGGTTGGACTCCCGCTGGATTGCCTGGGTGTTTCTGCTGACTGCCATTTCCTAGGTTAGTATGGTTTGGATCTTGGAGATTTCGAGTTCTGGATCTTCAGGGATCTTTCTGATGTCTTGGGATCGTGTTCGGGCTCAGAGACCCTGAGGCTAGAGGGTGCTAATCCTAGTGCTACAGTACTTCATTAGTCGGTACCCCTTTGCAGGTTTCCCTCCTGGATGTCTCCATCCTGGTGCTTTCTCAGAGGACCTTCTTTTCTCGATTCCTCTGGACACAGAGCCCTGCAAGTTACATTTGCCTCTTCTCTGGTCCAGAGACTGATTGCTTTGCTGCGGGGCTTCCCTTTCTGATTTTGTTGCTCAGTCATTTCAGTCATGTCTAAATATGTGTGACCCCATTTTGGAGCCTTCTTGGCAAAAATACTGAAGCGGTTTGCCATGTCCTTCTCCAGCTCATTTAACATAGGAGAAACCAACGCATATAAGGTTAAGTGACTTGCCCAAGGTCACATAGCTCAGCAGTGTCTGAGTCCAGATCTGGACTCAGGAAGATGAGTCTTCCTTATTTCAGGCCCATTCCTCTAGCCATTGTGCCACCTAGTTACCCTTTCCTATTGCCTGTGGGATTTGGGTTGACATTTTTGCAGAGTTTTGAGGTAGAAGCGATCACTAATGAGTTTCTTGGTCATTCTTCTATGTGGTATAACTTCAAAGTTTTGCTTGAGTAAATATGTGGGACCCGAGTGGACGTCCTTCCTTTCAGGCTGCCATCTTGACAGCATCCTGGAGATGTATTTTTCTCATATGAAGAAGGGCCTTTTAATCCTCGTGCTTGACAGGGTGTTTAGCATGAATGTGAATCATCATTTTTTCCAGTGGCCTTTTGTACATGCACTGATATAATCAAGCGGCTTCGATGTTTTCATTTTTAATATGATTAATTGGATGTCTTTATCTCTGTCTATCTTTATCTCTTGTCTTCTTCAAGGATGCCCTCGCCGGACCAGATCTCCATCTCTCTCATCTCCTTCCCCGCCGTCCTTATCTCTGTACACGCACGGGTGCTTGCCAACAAGTGGAAGCATTTTCAGAAACAAAAGAATACAATCGAGAAAATGTATTTCTCTTCAAGCAAATGGAATAGGCTGAAACGGGACTTTTTTGTCTCGAGTTCCCATAGCTAATCACTTTGGGTTGGGAAGAGTATAAGGGAAAGACCAGAGCAATCAGTCTTTTGTTTATTGGGTGTTTCCACCAATGGCCTAATGGGAATAATGTGAAAGATGCTCGGTTATTAGCCTACGAACACCGGCCATCTTTGCCCCCTAATCGGAGGAAGGGCAGGCTTTCTTTTTTTTTTTTTTTCCTATCTCAAATTCTGGGACTCAGGGCATTTGTCAGCTCTCATTTGCATCATTCTGGAAAGCTCAGCCTAACTGAGCCCATGTCAAACAAGGTCAATGAACAGTTTTCAGTCAGGTGCAGAGTAAACAAATGTAAATGTTAAATATGGTGATTTACTGCTCCCTTTCATTAAGTTCCTCCTTAGGAGGCCAGCGCTTTATGGAGCACAGGGGACCTTTCGATTGGGTCAGATGGAGTTCTAAAACAAGACATATTAGAGTAGTTTTCTCACACGTCGAGTTTAACAATAAAGAACCAAACAGAAAAGGCTACTTTAGTTGAAAAATGTAACATAATTAGATAGGTATCACTACATTTTCCAACCGACTCTCCTCTGGAAAATACCAGGGGGCATTCAGGTATTTTTATAACAGGAGAACAAAAGCATACCAGGCATTAGCTCCAATGGGCTCATTTGGGCCTTGGAAATCGCCCGTCCAGATGCCTTCAATGGAAGCTTGTTTAGTAGGCATCCACTTTCTTAATTGTTATTAAAAATATCCTCTCATTTCCTTGGGAGGAACGGCAGCTCGTGCCACCATTACACTCGCAGAGTGCCATTAAGTGGTGACCAGCAGACAGAAAATGGGCCAATTTAGCCCTCCATCACTCCAGATATTTCCAAATGCACCTGAAGCCCAGCACTGGGCACTCTCTTCCCCGTTTCTAGGCTTTCCGTAGGCTTTCTCCCATGCGTGGAACACACTCACTCCTCCTCTAATGGGGGAGAATCACTGGTTTCCTTCAAAGACCACCCCCGGGGCCATTTGTACTGAAGGCCTTTCCCTGGTTAGTGGCTTTCCCACATTCGGAGTGCTTTTGGATTACGTTGCACTTCCTTATTTCTCTGGCTTGCAGATTCTGTTGGCAGACAACAGATTCCTTGAGGACGGGGACCCGGGAAGAGAAGAAAAAGGAATAAGCCCTTATAGAGTCTGTCCCTACTATGTGCTAGGCACTATGTGAAAATATTTATAAATATGATTTCACTTGATCTTTACAACATTCCCTGTTAAGTATGTGCTTCTATTACCCCCATTTTACAGTTGAGGAAACTGAGGTAAACAGAGATGAGCCAGAGTCACACAGCCAGTAAGTATCTGAGCCTGGATTTGAGTTCAGGTCTTCCTGAATCCTGGCCCAATACTCTGTGCACTGGGGCACCCCCTAGCTGTCTGTCTCATTTTTCTCTTCTATCTCAGTGTCTAGCACAGAGCCTGGCACAGAGTAAATGCTTAATATATATATATATATATGTATATATATATATACACACACATACATACATATATGTATATATATA